>NC_026004.2:52083952-52254356 GCF_000442705.2 Elaeis guineensis
TAAAAGATCTTGTCAAAGAAAAGAAAAGTCCGATCCAAAGTAGCCAGAAGGAGGCAAGAAAATAACGAAACGCACACAATCCGTTTTTTATTTTCTAAAAATCCTCTCCATTTCGCTATCCGTTCCCGTATTAATGGACGATGAATAACGCGCTTCAACGTGACCGAATCCGCGTCCGAGATCAGCCTCCCTATCCAGTCTACCACTGCCACGTGCACCACTAGAACTCACTCTGCGAACGTGTCAAATGATTCATGTCTCTTTGGCATTTGTTTCTCGACATAAACATCATCAGATAGACCAGAAGAAACAAAATCACCGAATCGGAGAGTTCATCCCCAACCCTTTTCTGACTCAACCCCCTTGTTTCCACGTAATTTCCTTGGGGTCCCACCCGACGGGCCCCTCCCATAACAACCCCCTCGCCCCGCCCATCATCCGTCTCCTCCTCCAAACGCCTTCCCTTTGACCGTGCCGCGATCTTCCCGGAGAATTCTCCAAACCCTCGCCGATCGGACAAGAATAAGAAGAGAGAGAGGCGCGGTGGCGGCCGAGACGGTGGGACGGGATGGGGCAGTGCTACGGAAAGAACATCTCTGTCGCGGAGGGCGGCTACGGCGAGCGCCACCGCCGCACCCCCCTGCACCCGGTCAACGGCGGCGCAGCCGCCTCCACCCGGAAGGGCAGCGCCGCGTCCACCCCAGTCCACCCGTCCTCCGCCACGCCGCTCCACCCCTCCTGCGCCACCCCCAGCGCCTGGCCCAGTCCCGGACCCCCGGGCAGCGCCAGCCCGTTGCCCCCCGGGATCGCCCCCTCGCCGGCCAGGTCCACCCCCCGGCGGTTCTTCCGGCGGCCCTTCCCGCCGCCATCCCCAGCCAAGCACATCAAGGCCGCACTCGCCAAGCGCCTGGGACCGCCCAAGCCCAAGGAGGGCCCCATTCCGGAGGACGGCGGCGAGGAGGTGGAGAGGCCCCTCGATAAGAGCTTTGGGTACGGGAAGAACTTCGGGGCCAAGTACGAGCTGGGAAAGGAGGTTGGACGGGGGCATTTCGGGCACACCTGCTTGGCCACGGCGAAGAAAGGGGAACACAAGGGCCAGCTTGTTGCTGTTAAGATCATCTCCAAAGCTAAGGTGCGGTGGTATGTTCAGAAGGGATTTCTGTCCCCTCCTTTCCAGCTTTCTTTTTTCTTCTTCTTTCGTATCCAAACTTGACTTCTACTGCATAATCGCTTTCAAGGTGGAAATCTTCACTCTGGCTTTAGTCTGTCATGGTGATTTTCTTATGCCCTTCTGACCGACCAGCGTAAAAAAATATCTTCTTTCTTGGTACAGAGAAAGCTAACTTTATTTCAACATATCTTCTTTCTTGGTACAGAGAAAGCTAACTTTATTTCAACATGTTAGCATATATTCTTTGTAAAGGGGCTGATGAGCCTTAATAAAGGGGCTTTTTGATGCAGGCTCTTTGATGCACTATTTCTTTCATAAATGGTAAAGAAAGGAAAACGAAATTGATAGGTTTCTTGGGTTTGCATGCATATGTTAATGATCCCATGTTTATATTAGGCTTGCTCTTCAAAGTTATTGTATGACTTAGAGATTGAATGCATGGAAGCTGACTTCGAATTGCTATCTGCCTTGCAAGCCCATGGAGTTAAGAAGTTGATGGTCTGCCGCAGAGCTCATTGCCATCGGTTGGAGGAGGAGACCTCTCTTAAGATTCCCCATCTCAAAACCCTGGATGTCATATTGGAACTAGAGAGAGATAGAGAGATAGAGAGAGAGAAAGAGAGAGAGAGAGAGAGAGAGAGAGAGAGAGAGAGAGGATCAAGCAGTGATTGACTATGCATCCTTATGCTTCCTAGAGCATCTAGGGTGGAATCCTAACCTCTACAGGATCAACTGCAATTGGAGATAAGGCACAGCTTCAATGACAACTTCAACTGAACCTTCTTTCACTCTCTTACTCAATTTAGGAGCCTATGTAGATGTTAGTCTGTGTGGCTTGTGTCTAATCCAACTCCAAGTCTAACATTAATGAATGATTTTAGGAGTAGGATCTGTTTTCCCTTTACATCTGCTCTATCATGTAGCTAACTTTAGCATTGTAATTGCATCAATCTGGCACCCACATTAAAGTATTTTGTGAATATGAGCTCAGGTTTGAAATATTCTTTGCTTTCTAAAGACTGGTACTGCTGAATGTTGAAGTTTCAGAAGGGGAAAAAATTTAAAATTTGAGAATTCAACAAGTTTCTTCAATGTTAGTTGGACAAGTGACATGGGGTGTCAAGTGCCCAAGTGCCTAGAAGAATTTGACATGGGAATCTTCTAAAAATCAAACACAAGGACACTTCTGTTTCTTACACGTGTGGTAAGATGTACTGATCTATGCATATGGTGAATAATAAGCTAGATCTATTTTCCTTAGGTTCATAAGAATTTATAAAATGAATGCTATCTATCATGTTGGAAGCGAAATGTTCATGTAAGAGCTCAAAAAATTCAAAGACCTACTGATGATGTCGATGACATCATAATTTGATGATATGAAGTGTCAAGACGTGTCATGAAGTGCCCCCACTCCAAAGTGTTCTAAATGTTTGACATGTCCAAAAAAAAGGGAAAAAAGTTGGAGTGTCTAGGTAATGCTGTTTTTCTTATATGATGTATTGCACATGCAGGTGCTCATCTGTGATCTCTAGTATGTATATTGGTCGTTGAATCATTATTGTGCTATATAGTGTATACATGCTAAAAATGCAGATACATAGATACAAATTAAACATGTGCTTTTGTAAATTGCCTAGGCTCTAAGGCTTCTAGGCTTCATAGGTCTCTAACTTGCTTCTTGGTGATTCTTAGGAGTTAGCCTTAAGGATCATGTTTTTTGTGTTTAGATCTAGGTTTTGGGTACTAACCTATGCCACCTTATACCATTCATACCGTATGGACTTCATAAGGTATTAGTGCAGCGTTGGGACTCGATACAATATTGTATCGACACATTAATAGTTATTGTCTAGCCTTCATTAGCTTACCATGTGTTGTTATGTGGTGTACCATATCAACCTGATCCATACCAATGACCTATTGGCATGGAATCTGGTATCTAGACTGAAAATCTTGGTTTAAAATTGTAGCAGTACCTTATATGTATATATTATTGTACAAAGACCGGACCATTGATATGTAATGGTTCAAATACTCCTAACCAACCGATATGGCAATATACTCGTAACAAACCCTTATGGCAATAATAGTCTTTCTGTTTAATTTGAGTGTCTATTATACCTGAAAAATATATTTATGTTGATATCATTTGCTAAGTATAGTTACAATGCTGTAAATTCTAGTGCTACCTGCTAATAAAAATGAATATCATCTACTAATTATAATTCTAATGTTGGTACATGTCATTTTTACTACTAATGAGATGTATCTTAATTATAAAAATTTGTGAGGACAAGGATATTAGTATTTTTCCACATTATTAATACTAATACTAGTATAAACTTTCGATCCTTCTTCAAATAGATATCATGCATGTGTAGACATAAGATAGTGAATAATGATATTGTTGGTAACATGACCACACAAGTGCAGTACTGATGCATTCCCCTTCTACATAGATGTCATACATGTACACATATGGATACTCATAATGATATTCCTGCATTGCTGTACGTAAGTTGATAATAAATAAGACATGTTCCCCTAAATAGATATTATTCATGTATGGTTAAGGGTATTAATAATTATATTGATGATGACACCTGCATAAAAGTGTCAGTAGTAAGGCAAGCACCATTGCTAGGATAAATAATAATGCCATTTGTTGGAAAAATTTCGTATGGGCCGATGATATGAAGAAGCCCAAGGCCCAAGACATCCCAACCTAGTAGGCCCACCTGCTGAGCCTCCGTCGATCTATCATCGGCCATGGCCTTCGTCGCTCCATCACTGACTAGTCCTTGACTTCTGCCCTATCGGTGTTTTGCGGCTTGAGCAGTTGAAGACCCGCCGATTGGTGCTTGCTAACACTTCTTCGGGACTGCTGATGGGTTAGGCTGAAGAGTCATCGGCATGCTCGAATGATTAGCTTAGTTTGATCAGATAACGGTCTTTGATCGACCATATCCGACCGACCGACTTTCTACTACTGAACAGATCTCGGCTTTGGACTTTCCCATCTAAGGATGGTACAGAATGATTGACTTCGGATCATGATCGATTAGTCCTCGATCCACTAACATCAATTGGCACACCAGTTCAAAATGCAACGCCTGTCAGGCGACAGCTGTCTTAAAGCGGAAAAGGCAACCACAATCGCCATATGTCGAGTTTCGAACGATAGTTTCGTTATTGCGCGCAAATTACGTCTTAGCTGGATGGGATCATGCCAACTGACTTACCAATCAAAGTTATCGTCTTCGTCCATAAAAGAGGTCCAAAGGGGATCTTAAAAAAGATACGCCATCATTTTGCCTCTCATGTTCCTCCATTTGTTGAACAAGAATTCTGATTTGAGCGTCAGAGGGACCTCACCGGAGCAACCTCTGGTCAGAACTTTTTTGTAGCTTACACCCTTGAGAGACCTAGTTTAGCCATCTACTTCAGCATCCTGATGTCCTATGGAATCTTGCACCAATAGATTGGCACTAGAGGAAGGACCATCTTTATTTGAAGGAGTGCAGATCGAGAGCAGTACAACAATGCCACCCAAGAGAACTTTATCCTGCCATACCAACACCACTGCCCTTCGGCTGATGGAAAGCTAGGCTAACAACCAGGTGCAGTTGTCATTGGCAGAAACTCATCTGCCTCTTCAGCCTGCGGCAGTGATGGCAGATCAATTCAACCTGCTCTTTCAGTAGGTTCAAAATTTGACGACCGTTGTTCAGGCAATCTAGATCGCTCTAGTACCTCCATCGGTAGCACTGCAGCCTGATCAGGCTGTTCCTGCGCCTCTATCAGCAGCATTGCCATCGAATCTGGCTTCATCACTACCACCATTAGAATAGCCGCGGGTCCCTCCCCAAAGCTCAGAGAGGAGATAAATCCGCTAATGCCGCCCTAGAACTCCGGAACCAAGAAGGTGGTGATCTCCGAGCCCTCGATTAGAGCATGACCCGACCCTCAATTGGCGTAATAAACACTATCACTGGGGGACATTGTAGTAGAGGGCTTGGTGGGGACGAAGAGGCGATGAAAAGGTGGACAACTGGAGAGCCTATAACTTTTGCCGAGGAGGATGCTCAAAGAATCCAATTCCCGCATAACGATGTGATGGTTGTAACTTTAAATGTTGAAAACTATGATGTACGTCATGTCTTAATTGATAATGGAAGCTCTACCGACGTGTTATTTTATAATTTCTTTTCAAAGATGGGAAGTCGATTGGCTGGGGAAGATGGATTCCCCATTAGTTGGATTTATCGGGGATGCTATCTCCGTGGAAGGAGTCATCACTCTATTTGTGAAGGCTGGCCGATTCTCTCTTCAGTCCACCATTCAAGTTGATTTTCTGATCATCCGAACACCTTCGGCTTATAATGCTATCTTCGGTCGATCAGGTTTGAATGCACTTCGAGCTGTCGTGTCCACATATCACCTGAAGGTGAAATTTCCAACAACACATAGAGTCGGAGAAGTCCGTAGAGATCAGGACTTAGCGCATCATTGCTATAATATCGTTCTCCAAGGAGCCAAGCTTGTCGAGCTCTGTTCGGTTGAAGGGTTGGACACCCGTGATGAGCTAGCTGAGGAGCGGGGAGAACCAGTCAAGGATCTCATCTTAGTCCCTTTGGCAGACGGGAACTAGGAGCACACAGTTCAGATCAGATCAAATCTGGATCAAGTAATAAAGGACCAACTAACTTTATTTCTGCAGGCAAATGCGGATGTCTGTTTGGACATCGGTGGATATGCCAGGGATTGATCCCTCGGTAATGGTGCACCAACTAAACATGAGCTCGAATCATCACCCCTTCAAACAAAAGAAATGGAGTTTCGCATCCGAACGGCAGAAGGTGATGCGGAAGAGGTGGACAAATTGCTTCAGACAGGATTTATCAAGAAAACAGCTTATCAAGAGTGGATCGCGAACGTGATCACGGTGAAGAAAGTAAATAAAACATGGCGAATCTGTATCGACTTTACCGATCTGAATAAAGCCTATCCAAAGGATAGCTACTCTCTGTCGAGGATTGATCAGTTGATTGACGTCACATCGGACCATGAGCTCCTAACCTTTATGGATGCCTTCTCCGGTTATAACCAAATTTGGATGGCACCAGAAGACGAGGAGAAGACAGCTTTTATTATTGATCGAGATTTTTTTTGTTACAGGATCATGCCCTTTGGTTTAAAAAATGTAGGTGCGATTTATCAACGCCCGGTGAACAAATTTTTTAAGGATTAGATTAGGCGAAATATGGAGGTATACGTCGACGACGTACTCGCCAAAAGCAAGTCCACAGGGACCCACATCGACGACCTCGGAGTAGCTTTTGCTACCTTGCGGAAGTATAAAATGAAGCTAAATCTGATTAAATGTGCTTTCGGAGTGACTTCAGAAAAATTTTTGGGCTTCATGGTTTCCAACCGAGGAATTAAGGCCAATGCGGAGAAGATGAGGGCCGTGTGGGAGATGCCCCCTTTAAGGACGATTAAGGATGTATAGTGCCTCACAGGAAGGATCATCGTTTTAAGCCATTTTATCTCAAGATCGGTTGAATAATATCTGCCCTTCTTCCAAGTTCTGAAGCAGCCAAAAAACTTTCAGTGGATTGAAGAATGCCAGAAAGCCTTCGTAGATCTCAAAGACTACCTTGGATCCGCCCCATTGCTCGACAAATCTGATCCCGACGAGGAGCTGTTCTTATACCTTGTAGTTTTGCCCATCGTAATAAGTGGTGCTGGTTCAAGAAAAGAGCAAAATTCAAAAATCGATCTATTACATCAACCGAATCTTGAGGGATGCGGACGCCCGATATTCAAAATTGGGGAAGTTGGCTTACGCTCTCCTTATTGTGGCTCAAAAGCTTCGACTTTACTTTCAAACTCATACCATCATTCTCCTGAAGGACCAACCTATAAAAAATATTCTTCATCGGCCAGACACATCAGAACGAATTGCGAAATGGGCAATTGAGCTATCCGAGTTCTACATTCAGTTTCGACCTCAATCATCCATTAAAGCTCAAGCCTTGGCCGACTTCATGATGGAATGTACTATTTTGGATGAGCCAGTTGAGCAGAAAGAAATCGAGCTCCAAGTGCCGACAGAAGAAGGTCCTTCAGAAACTAGTATCGATTTTTGGGTGATGTACGCGGACGGCTCATCCAACTTCACAAAATTTGGGGCAGGACTGATCCTCTCGGGTCCGGAGGGGGCAGTAGTTGAGTATGTCTTGCACTTCGAGTTCCCAGCAACAAACAATGAAGTCGAATACGAAGCTTTGGCTGCAGGGCTCCAAATAGTCAGAGTTGGGGATACGAGACCTGAAGGCACGTAGTGACTCCTAGCTAGTTATCGGGCATATTCAGGGCAATTATGAGGCTCGAGGGGAGAACATGATAAAATATCTCCAGAAGATCAGAGACCTGACGTCCATATTTAACAAATTCGAAATCCAGTAGATACCCCAGGTTGGAGAATTCTAGGACCGACCTACTGTCTAAGCTGGCAATGTCGGCGCCACCCGAGTTGCCTAAGAAAGCTTTCTTCGAAGTAATGGGCAAATTGAGCATTAAGAAGCCAACAACCGTGATGCAAATGGATGAGGAATCCTCTTGGATCGATCCACTGGTCAATTATCTTAAAGATGGAATGCTACCCGCAGATCGGAAAGAGACTCGAAAGATAAAATATCAATCATTCAGATATCTTCTTCATGAAGGAAAGCTGTACAAGAGGTCCTATTCACTGCCTCTTCTTAAATGCCTACGACCATCTGAAGCCGACTGCGCACTTAGAGAGGTGCATAAAGATGTTTGTGGGAGTCATATCAGAAAGAGAGCACTGGCTTACAAGCTCCTTCGATAAGGCTACTATTGACCGACTATACAAAAGGATTTCGAGAACTATGTTATACGGTGCGATAAGTGTCAGAGGAATTCGAGCATACAGCGGCTGTCTGCAGTGCCGATCACCTTCATTTGCATGCCCTGGCCTTTTGTACAATGGGGAATGGACATTTTCAGTCCCTTTTCGCTAACTTCAGATCAGCGGAAGTTTCTGCTCGTCGTTGTGGATTACTTTACTAAATGGATAGAGGCCGAACTGCTAGCCTGCATCACAGAAGTAAGGGTGACATATTTTGTTTGGAAATCAATCATATACTGGTTCGGACTATTTAGAGTGCTAATTACCGACAACGGACGGCAATTCACTGGAGCTAAGTTCGAAAGGTTCTGTGAAGAGTATGGGATCTCACATCATCTTACTTTCGTGGCTTATCCTTGAGCAAAACGGAGAAGCCGAAGTAATAAATCGGACTATTTTATAGGGTTTAAAGACAAGATTAGACAGAGTCAAAGGATTTTGGGTTGACGAACTCCACCATATGCTCTGGGCATATCAGAAGACACTGAGAGTCCCGACAGGAGAAATCCCTTTTAGCTTGGCCTTCGAGATGGAAGCAGTGATTCCTATTGAAATTGGGGCTCCGTCGGCACGAGTTGAGAACTACGATGAGCAGACCAACTTGGAGAGGCTACGCGCTGATCTAGACCTACTTGAGGAAGCCAGAGAAAGAGCGCATGTTCGAATGATGGCTTATCAACATAAGGTCGCTCGGTACTACAACTTTAGGGTCTGCAATAAGGTCTTCAGAGTCGGCGATTTAGTTTTGCGTAGAGCAGAAGTTTCTCAATCTGACGAATGCGGTAAGCTAGCTTCAAACTGGGAGGGTCCATATCAGATAGATGAAGTTGTCAAGCCAGGAACCTACTGACTGAAACAACTAGACGGAAACACTCTCGATCATAGAATTTGGAAAATTTTTGAGTGTACTATCAGTAATGTATCATACAACACTAATAAGATCCTTACTCTCTAAAAATCATGGTTTCTTGTCTGCTTGTCAACTCGCAACCCTCGAAGATTGAAGGAGTCTTTGATCGATTTTAAAGTAAAGATGTCCTTTGTTCGGCCTGACTGAAGCAGCCTTTGTTCTATTTTAAACGAAACGATCTGTGATCGGCCTAATAGAGGAATAACTGAAGATCAAAAATTTCATGTATAAACACTACACAAAGAGACGTGAAATTCATTTTTCGCCATTAAAAGTTTTTACAAAAAATGATGCTTCAAGCATCGCCAAAAAAAGAAAAGGAGAAGAAAAAGAGAAAAGAGAAAAGGGATGAGGAGTTCATTCCTCATCTAAGGAGAGGGCCCTTCCTCATCGCTATTGCTAGGGAGGAGGTAGCTGAGGTCCAGTTGCAGCATCATTTGCCACAAGCAGGCCTTACAGTCTTCGGAGGTGGTGACACTGGTGACCTCTTTCTCGAATGCCGTCGAGGTCTTGAACTCGATACAACACTCGTGGACCGCATAGGAGATCCGTATGGGGGAGGAAGAGGCGCTCTCACCCTCAGCAGGCGGCGGCAGCTTCTTCTCGGGCCCCACGGAGAGAGCAGAAACCTGGCTCGACTAGGGGGCAGACGGCATGGCGAAGGAGGTGGACTAGCCCGACTCCCCTTTATTCGCCTTTGTTGATGAAAGGGCCTTCTTAGCAGCGGCCCTCCTCTCCTCGACCGTCTCTTTGATGGCTTTCTTGGAGGGGCATCATGATAGCGGAGAAGGTAGAGAGTTTTAGCAGAAAAGGGATGGAAGGTGAAGCTTCCGCTAGCCGTCAGCTCCTATTTATAGGCATGAGCGCCTCCATCGATCGTCAATTGCCAGCTTCGATGGTACGATTGTTCCTTAGATCATAAATGGCATGTCTTCCCAACCTTGGAAATTAACTCAAGTGACGTTTCGTAGATCGGTATATCGCCACGCAATGCGTCCCCACAGGCTTGAAGCATTCTTCCAAAATTTACTAGCTTATAACCCCATGAGATGCATGGGATGTAACTTTTTGAATAATATTTGATTTTATTATCTATTTTATTATATTTATTTTATATGTATTTTAAAAATAATTTAAAAAATTATCTGATGATCCTGATTTCACGAAGCTTCTTTCTAAAAATAAATTAGTTTCAATGGGAGGCTATTTTGGGAAAGATATTTACAATAAAAGAGAAGAAGATTTATATGATTTCTGGATTGTACTGAATGTAGGATTAGACTTGGGTTGGATTGGAGCTTCAATTTTATTGACTCAAATCAGGTCGGAGGTATTTCTCCTGCAAAATATCCTTCCGTTCTATAGTATCTTTCCCAATCTAATTGTTATTATTAGTATCATTACCCTACTACCGCATCATTAAATACTTTAAGATTCTTGTACCAAAAGGAAACTCTAATTTTATTGACTCAAATCAAGTTGGAGGTGTTTCTCTTGCAAAATGTCCTTTTCCATTCTATGGTATCTTTTCCAATTTAATTGTTATTATTAGTATCATTATCTTGCTACCGTATCATTAAATACTTTCATATTCTTATACCAAAAAGAAAGAAATACTTAAGATGCACGATAGAGGCATGGCATAAATGCCAAGGAGTCCATGAAAGCCAGGTTGCACCTAAAATGAAATCCCATCTTGTGGAATGAGCCATAACCTACTCCAAAACAACCACTCCATTTACTTTTTGATATCATCAAATAAAATACTGAAAAATTTAAAAATAAATAGAGATGTTTGTAGAAATCCTGCACGCTCGTCGGTCCAAATTCCAATAGAATTTTAATTTATATCTCCAATTTAAACTGATCAACTCAGCAGATTTGTCAATCGGGTCCCATCATAATTCCATCATGACATTCTTCCCTTCACTGCTACAAAACTAGATTTACTTTTTCATCTTTTCTCAGTCAAAATAGGCCCCACCACTCCATTGATGGAGAGGAAGGCCCGTTTTCATGCCACGACTTCTTTCTCATCGCTGTTGCAGCCCTCTTCCCCACCCTTCACCGTCGTGCTACCGTCCTCATCTTTTTTCTCTGATCCTCCCTTCTTTGACCCATGCGCCCTCCGCCGCTCCCTCGCCCTCCCCCTCCGAGGCCGTGAACCCCCATCTGCCATCTCCACCACCCCCTCAGACTTCCTCATTGTTGCCTCTCCTCCGCCGAGCTTTGGGAGTCTTCCTCCCCCTGCCTCACGTGCATAGGACTTGAGGGTTATGATGTGGATGCCGGAGGCCGTCAAGGCGGAGGAAGCCAAGGACGACGCACGACATGGGAGGAAGACTCCTAGGCGGAGGCCGCCGAGGATGATGCGAAACGTGGCACCGCGAGGTTTCGAGAGCACAGGGCGAAGAATACTTCTGTAGGGTTCTGAGAGCCACCGTCCCCTCGGGCTCCCTCTTTGTCGCCTCTTCTCCACTGAGCTTTGGGAGTCTTCCTCTGCCTTGCCTCACGTGTATGGGATGCAAGCATTGCGACGTAGGCGTCGGAGGCCGTCAAGGCAGAGGATGCCGATGATGACCCACGATATGGGAGGAAGACTCCCAAGCAGAGGCCATCGAGGACGACGCGCGATGTGGCACCGCAAGGTTCCAGGAGCATAGGGCGAAGGCTACTTCTGCGAGCACTGCGACATGGCCAACGGAAGTTTTTCGTTACTGCCACGTGTCAAACGGAGGCTTCTCCATCGAGAGGCCTCCGTTTTAATATATATTAGATTCCATCGGAGGAAACAACGAGTGTTATTTCCCATGATCATTGCCCAATCATATCACGTCTGTCTTAAATGTGTCAGGATTTACGAAGCACCCCCTACAATTAATGTAGGGAGCAGTTGATATGACAAGTGCTAAGGATTTCTCGTCAGGAATATGATATGAAGAAGACCAATGACGACATCAGATAATATTACAGAGCAAAAGAGAATGCGATACAAGAAGTTTCTATTGCATTTACAAAATTTTTATAATTACAGGAACATCGTCCCCAGAATGGACGACAAAAGAAATTGTTACACGAGATCACGACTGGTTCTGATCTTTGAAGCTTCGTCGGAAACCATCTTGTGGATCTCCGCACCGTCAAGATTGAGCTCACGGATCTTCACCCCCCGAGACCTACATTGGGGGATGGAAGACTCAGTGTTGCCTTCAAACGAGAAGCTAGAAAGATCAAGCATTGGGAATGCTACTCTGATTCGATTTCTGCACATCCAAAAGCTAGCCATTAGCGCCGATCGAACATACATCAGACTGTATCGTTCGGAGACGTGGGGTCGGATAGTCCTTGTCCGATCAAGCCTTGGGACCTCATGACCACTGGCTGATTTTCCTCGGTCTGTATTCGGTGGTCGCATTCTTCGAGCAACACGAAGGTCCTTCCAGAGTTGTGCCACGTGATCGGCGAAATGATACCTAGCTTCTTTGGCGGCAACCTCCAACAACTCCAATTTTGAAATCCTTCCCTGAGCCGAGCAAAGCTGATTGCGAAAGTAGAGCTGTTTGGCAGTGGCACCCCAAGTGGCTTCTTCGGCGAGTTTTGACAGCCTCACGGATTTAGTGGCCAGTCGAGCCTTCTCAGTGGAATGTGCCTTGTTATTCTGACGAATGGTCGACCTTAACCGTCCGATTTTCGCTGAAGCCTCGTCGAGTGCCTCCCTTGTCTTCGACAACTCCTTTCGGACGACAGCTTTCTTATTCAACTCTTCGACCTTCTTTTTCAGATCACTTATGCGAGCCTTAATCCACGCAGCAGAAACTGTCGGTGAAGGATCGTCAACAGGAACTGAAGGAATATAGCCGTTGAGGTCATGTTGGCACAACTGAACAAACAAATGAAGAGTAAAGTGAATTTAAAGAAGGCGTAAAATCTCATTTCATTGATGAAGATTTTTTTACAGGGACTAAAGGAAAGGAAAAATACAAGATTTCTCATTTTCTGACCTCGTCTCGAGAGTCGAGAGAGCTCGGAGCAGCTGCTGATGGATCCGAGGGTGTTTCAGTTGGAGTTACCTTCGGAATTGAAATACCGACAGCGAGCGATGAAGAGACCTCCACTGCTGTCTTTTTGCTCTCGAGCAATCCTTTGGTGATGGAAAACTCGGGAAGAATCGACTCCCTTTCAGCTTCCTCTTTCCCCTCATCCTCATCTACGAAGGAGAGATCAGCCCCAGGGAGCCGAGCAGCAACTCGACGGCTGCAATCTTCGTATCCAGTCTCATGCTCTACATTGAAGGTTTGCTCACTAAACATGATTTGGATGTTATGAAACTCCTTTGACGCCTTAAAGTTCTCGACCGCCAGAGCCTTCTTCCATGCAAAATCCGTCGAGGCCCTAAAACTCTTCACTGCCGACCGGCAGGCCTTGGCAATTCGCCCCTTGGTCTCCTCCTTGGCCTTGGCAACCCGATCCTCAGCCATCTTCTCAGTCTTTATGACTTTGGCAATGGCCTTCCGTAGCTCCTCCCTCCGAGTAAGGTCAGCGTTAGCCTTATTCAGCGCCTCTTTTAAGCGCTCAACCTCCCCTTGATCATCTCGATCTGCGCATGCCTCCATGATGGAGACTCAACCTATCGGCGTAGATCCTTCATCATTTCTACTCTGTGCGTGCGGTTCAGAAGGATGACTAAAAAATGGAGCATCTGCCCCAAAGCCATGTCAGGGAAGGAGATGAAGAGGAGAGAAGGAAACAAAGAATAAGAAAAGGAGCAAGGGAAGTAGCTGATGCATGGTAGTCACAGAATGTCACTGCAGGTCATCAAAATCCATGATGCTGATCCCCTCTAGCTCCATGGGGAGGATCGTTCTCTCAATTAGCTCTCTAACGACCTTCCAATCATTGAAAGTTGTATCTTTAGGGATCGAAGGGAGGTAAGTATCTATGCCGACCTGATCTTTTGGGGGAGGCAGTTTGCTTGGGCCGACCATCAGAGAAGGCTGGGTCCCATCTCTAGGGACACAGGAGTCGGAGCACAAGCCATAGAGGGTGAAGACGTCTGCATTCGAGCGACGGAGGCAGGGGCCGTAGTCATTGGTGGAGGGCCCAAGGGGACGTCGATCGCCATTGCAGTGGCGGCCTCAACTGTTGAGGCCCGCTAGGCCAAATCTTCTTTCCGACCGGCCATAGCGACGCTTGATTTTTTGGAGGTGCTTTCTGATGATGGGGCCTTCCTCTTCTTTGGAAGGTTTCTTTCAGCTTGGCTAGATCCTCAGGTCTCATCTTTGTAATCACTGAAATATAGTCAGAAATAGGAAAGAAATGAAAACAACCCTCTTCTTCGGCCTGGCTAAGCCCCGCGTTATAAAGGGCTTCATTGGATAACTTGTTGATGGAGGAAACTTTGAAATCCCTAAAGGTCTTAAAACAACCCTCTTCCTCGGCCCCCAATTTCGAAACTCGAAAGGCGGAAGCTTCTGGCCGACCCCAGCTCTGCAAGTCCCAATCATCCACTGTGGAGTTCGAAACAAAAAGAAACTGCTCTTTTCATCCATGAATGGAGGAAGGAGCATCCTTTATCAGAGAGACCCCCCTTTGAGAAGAGAAGTACCACCATTGGCATATGGATGCCTCTTGATGGTCAAGAAAGAACAGAAAAGAGAGACAGATGGCTGAACGCTGGCCATAACATAGATAACCAAAAAATACATTACAAATCTAAGAGAATTCGGGACAATTGCAGAAAGGGAAAGGCTGTAGAAGCAGAAGATGTCAAGGATGAGAGGGGGAATAAGGAACCTCAAGTCTGCTCGGAGCACCTCTTGATACATGCTGAGTCGACCAAGAGGTGGATTATTCATCTGATTACCAGCCTTAGGGAGTTCTAACTTGAACTCCGGGGAAACTCCATACCAAATCTGCATTCGACTCAAGTCATTTGAATTTAGTACGGAGCCAAAGGTGCTGGGCCCAACCTCACTCCGTTCTCTGATTTGGTTCTTAGGATTTGCCACCAGAGAGGATCGATCTCCCGCAGAATCATCGGAACTTGCCATTCGAGTTAAAGTGAAGAAGCCGAAAAAGTAGTCTGAAGAAAAAAGAAAGAAAAGAAAGACAGATGGGCGAGGAAGGAAGAACAAGAAAATCCACTTGACAACAAAGGCAAACGGTGGAGGAATAGGATGGTGGGAAAACCCTTTCAGAAACCTTTTTGAGAGACTGCAGCAAAAATGGCATAGTGTGACTTGGACAAAGAAGACAGGAAAAAGAGAGAAAACAAAAGGGTTTAGGAACAATCGAAGAGTCAAGAACAAGCTTTTTTCCTACTTACGGTCGAAGGAAATAATCTTCAGAGATATCGAATCGCCTCCTGCCAAATGATCTGTGGCACGTGGCACCTTTCTATTTGTCAGTCGTAGCCGCCAGTTGGCCAAATCAATGCCGCACTACAAAAGAAAGATTTCGAATCAACGTTTATTTAATTTAGCTATGATGGCTTGGTCGTGATGCTTCACATCTGCTCCAAAAGTTGCACACGTCCCATCAATCGAAAAATCTCTTCATATCCTCGGCTTAGGAAAGCAGGTGTACTCCCTTCGTCCGATCAAAGCTCGAACTCGAGAGGAGGCATGTGTTGGAGAAAATTTCATATGAGCCGATGATATGAAGAAATCCAAAGCTCAAGATGTCCCAGCCTAGTAGGCCCACCTGTTGAGCCTCCACCGACCTATTGTCGGCCATAGCCTTCATCGTTCCATCATCGACTAGTCCTCGATTTCTGTCCCATCGACGCTCTGCAGCCTGAGCAAATGAAGACCCGCCGACTGGTGTTCGATGACACTTCTCCAGGACCGCCGATGGGTTAGACTGAAGAGTTATTGGCATGCTCGAATGATTAGCTCAATTTGATCAGATAATGGTTTTTGGTCGACCACATCCGACTGACTAACTTTCTACTGCTGAACAGACTCCGGCTCTGAATTTTCTCATCTAAGGACGGCATAGAACAATCGACTTCGGATCGTGATCGACTAGTCCTCGGTCCACTGACGCTAGTTGGCACATCAGTTCAAAATTCAACGCCTGCCAGACAACAGCTGTCGCAAAGCAGATGAGCAACCACAACTGCCATATCCCAAGAGTCTTGAACGACAGTTCCGCCACTATGCACAAATTATGTCCTAGCTGTACGGGATCGTGCCAACCGACTTACCAATCAAAGCTACTGCCTCCATCCATAAAAGGAGGTCCAAAAGGGATCCCAAAAAAGGTATGCCATTACTCTGCCTCTCACACTCCTTTATCTGTTGAACAAGAGTTCTGACTTGAGCGTTGGAGAGTTCCCGCCATAGCAACCTCCGTCCAGGATTTTTTTGCAGGTTACACCCCTGGGAGACCTAGTTTTGCCGTCTGCTCCAGCATCCTGGCGCCCTGCGGAATCTTGCACCAACACCATTGTTGCTTGTTTATGCATTATCATATAATGAATTACTTAAACTAATATGACTATATATTGTATACTAACTATGCATAGCAATGCAAAGTAACACTAGCATTACAAACAAAATAAATTTGAATATTTAGGTGCATGAGCTGTAAGTTAAAGAGGAAAATCAAGCTAGAAGTCTAGTAGTTTGAAAGATCAGATTTTTGTTTTAAAGTTGCCATTTACTACTGACAATCTCATGGCCATGGATGATAGAACTTCAGTTGTGAGCTCAAGTGCATAAATGTGGAGTGAGTCACAACATTAATGGCTTTGGAGGACTTGTTGATGCTATTAGCTTGCTTAAAAATCAGAAAATTTGGGCTAATACTTTGACAAAAGTTGCATGTGCAAGTTAATAAAACATACTTGGACAAAATTTGCATGGTTTCAAGCAATGGTTTAAATCTCGTGAGATGGAGGTGTCCTAGTTTCTTTATGGAATGAGATGCCTTACTGTCCCATCCTATCTCAGCAGCAGTTCCAGTCATGCGATTCGATAGATATCCTTCGTCTTTCTCCCCTCTTGTTTTCTTTCTTTCTTTTTTTCTTTCTTTTCTTCTTTCTTTCTTTCTCTTCTGCCTTCCTTTCTTTCCTTTCCTGTTTCTTTCTTTTCTTATCCCTTTGTTTTTTTTTCCTTTATGTTTTTCTTTCTCTTTCCTTTCTTCCTTCTTTGCTTCCATCCTTTTTCTTCTCCCCTCTTTTCCTTCTTCTATTTTTCTTCTTCTTCTTTCCTTTTACTTTTTCTTTTGCTTCATTTTTTCTTCCTTTCTTCTTTTCCTCTTTCTTCTTCTCTTTCCATGTGGATGGTTTTTAGAGTCTCGATTGCATCTCGGTCCCATTTTCTCATAAAAACTAGACGGGATGGCCGGGATGCCTCCCATCCCACTGGGACATAAAATCTTGGTTTCAAGTGTAGGCACATGTGGGGCCATTAGTACTAGATGCTAGACATGCTGACTTGTATCAACTTGTGCTGATCTGCATCAATTCAGTGGCCTGTAACAAGTTGCATTAGATTTTCATGGGTCAATATGACTCAGTTCTGCTTGATATTGAGCCAAAAAAGTTCTGCCTTTATTTCTTTTTTGTCAGCATGTGTCAACAACTGGACAATTTATCCTGTGCCAATGAAATTCAAATTCTGCATTATATGTAAATAAAGTTCAGTAATTAATTCTTGACATCAGAAGTTTGCTGCTTGTCACTAATTGTGCTGAAAACTTTCCAATAAAATATGCATCCTTTTAATTTTAGTAATTGATTCTTGACATCTGAATTTGGTCTTTTGTTACTATCAAGCATTCCTGATACAATTGCATCCATTTCTGCTTGTTCACATTTTTATTTCAATCACATTATTCCCTTCTGGACAATAATATGGAGTTATGAAGGGCAACATTTGACATATAATGTAGGGCAACATTTGACATATGATGTATGACTAGGTGAAATGGTTGTGACTTATGATATTCTATTGCTTGGTTATATTTTGATTTGGCTTGGTACAATTCATATTGGTTCAATTGCTGGACCATCTGTTTTATCAGTTCTGCACATTGCCCAGCATTTGAATGATCGGCTATCTATGAAGCATGGAATGGATATGGCAATGGATTCATGTGATGCAGTCATATTGAGTGATGTTACAACAATGTTTTAAATACCAGTGCGTGATATAGTCATATCGAAGCATTAACAGTCTTTAAAAAGCTAGGATACAACAAGGTATCAGTGGGGCATTCCACCATTCCAAGTGTCAATAGGGGGTACCATCCTGAGTGTTGGGATGGGATGTGTTGGGAAATGGACTGGGATGTGCAGAACATTCACCATCCTACCATCCTAAGTGTCAGTATGTTGGGCATCCTATTCCAGGGAAAAACTAGGACGCCCTTGTCTGATGGTATTTAAAACCTTGAGATACAATATGATTGGAAAACTGAAATACAACAATAAGTTCCATACCTGTTGAAAACATCAAATAAGCATTATTCTTTATTACAATTACATAAATCATACTCCATAGGACAACAATGAGGATCTGAAGTACTAAGACCGATCATTCAATGAAATCCATCATTTTCATTATCAAAATTTTAACATCCATTGAGAAAGAAAGGAGACATCTTCCCTCATGCACACTCAAAAGAAGTATTCTAGCTGCCTAATGGTACCCTTGCAGTATCCTGGGAGCATATCTAAAGTTTTTGGACATATCCTTGAAGTATCAAGGCCTTTTATTATTTCTAAATTTGTAAGAATTGGATATCTATAAGGAGTATCGGGTACATAATTAGTCATATCCCATGTTTGTTGGTATTCCATACGCATCAGTATGGCCGTGATATGTAAAATGGCAGATCCATGTTTCATCGTTACTTATATTCCTGCATTTGATAAACCTATGGTTCAAGAGTGCTTTTTAAAAGGGATTTGGGTGAGTTGATGGACTATAGTGTGCTAAGAGTAGTGAAGGTGCATATTGGCAAGAATGTTTGTGAAAAAGTGTGCTGGTGGTGTTTTTAACTCTTGGGTGAATTTTAGTGCTTTGGGGTGAATTTCTAATTGATTTGTTGCAAGTTTCAATGCTCATATAACAAATTGTGCTGCCTATGTTCAAGGATTGGTAGCCTTTTCTAAGGTAATATGAGTTTCCTTGAAGTGCAAATCATGCCTTGAACGATGTTATACTTTCTTTAAACAGGGTTGGGTTATGTGTATTCAAAAATTCTGACAAGCATGTGGTTTTATTGATTGAATGGAGTTCATCACTATAGGAAGTGATTCATGGATCTTATGTGTGTGAAAGCTAGATATGAAAAACAGGGATCAATGACTATGCTATGTTTTTGTTTGTAATTTCAGTTATGCTTCAATTATTGTGCCTTTGTATAAATATTAGAATGCTACTCTATAAGAGGGACCTTCGTCAATCAATCCAATCAAACTATTTTTATTTTTATCTTAATCTTTTATCCTAAGAGTCGGCATGACCTAGTTTTTCTACCGTAGCCAAGCGCTCTACCCGTATTATAGCCCAGCACTATTCTCCTACTGTAGCCTAGGGCTATACTTCTATTTAGTTCCATCTCCTTTAAATGATGGTGTGATGGTGGTGAAAATCTTTGAAGGTCAAAGCATCTGGACCCATGTCGATCCATACCTTACCGACTGGTTTAACATCGATGGCACACCCATGCATGCATCTACCCCTTGCCCGAACAAGCTTGGGCTCACCCTTTGCCAACAAATTGAGTTCTTTGGGATCTTCAGTTCTCTGGCTCATCTAGCATAGCATGGAAAGGGTGGCTTCAAGCTTTCTAGCCTGCTTGGTGGGATTACTGCATAACTGCCATTATGCTGCCAAGGAAGAAGGTAGAAGTTTCAATAGCTAGACAACCACGAAATCCATCATTTCACATCGAGTTGTCTCTATATTCTCAACCAGGGCCGACTAGATTGCATTCCCCAACCCTGCGAAGTGCTGAAGACTTCGACGAAGTGCTGGTACGGACCAGTTCGACTCATATTATCAAATCGAATGTTAGTACTATACGATATGATATTGCCGGTATGGATTGGTATGTTAGACCTTGCCAACAAGTCTTACTTTTCAAAGTAGGGCATAGTGTTCCAATAAAGGCCAAAATGGATTGTTACATAATAAACATGTTTCTGCAAAGGGTAATCGCAGTTTTCAGGCAAAATGCATTCATTACAATAACAATAATATGTAACTCATCAAGAGTGCTGGATTAGCTACATAAATGTTTTCTTTTGGTTCTCCATAAAAAATTCGTCTCTGCACTTCTGCTGTACAATATCAAAAGAAACATAACATGCAAAGTAATATCAATCACGATTACATAATTGTAATTAAAGAATGATAGAGGAAAGTAGCTTAGTTCTCAAGGTAAATGCTGCAATGAAATCTATAACTACTTTATATCAGTAGATATATCAATAGAGAATTTCTTTGATGACCTAGAAATGAGCTTTGAAAAGGACATCCCCTATCACAAAAAATAGGGAAATCCTTGCTATAGGGTGATTCACATAACCCATCTGTTAGTGGGATGTTTCTTTTGGGGATCTTATGCAATGGTCTTAGGCTTTAGCTATTTCAAAGATACTGATCCCCTCCCTTGACCAACCTCCACCCTACCAAAAGGGGAAAAATGGAGAAAAAGATTCTTTTGCTTACCCTAATGGATGTGTATTCATTGGTTACATCAGATTTATCATGATTTAGGAAGAGCCCCCATTCCTACCAAAAATTATTGGCTGAATTCATGAATAGATGCTGGTGGTCATAACTCTGACCTTTTTTTCAAGTCGTACCATAAATTGATTCAAGGGATATGACACTCGAAAACTGGCATAAGAGCATGAAGAGATGTTGGGACCAAGGTTTTAAATCCTATGGGACCGAGGTTTCTCGGTTTTTCATGGAACGGGACGCTCTGCTGTCTCGCCCCATCTTGGCAGCAGTCCCGGTCATACGACCCGGTGGATATCCTTTGTCTTCCTCCCCTCTTCTTTTCTTTCTTTCTTTTTTTCTTTCTTTCCTTCTTTTCTTTCTTTTTCTTCTACTATTCATTCTTTCCTTTCCTTATTTCTTTTCTTATCCCTTGCTTTATTTCTTTTTTCCTTTTCTTCTTCTTTCTCTTTCCTTTCTTCCTTTGCTTCCATCCTTTTTCTTCTCCCTTCCTTTCTTTCTTCCATATTTTTTCTTCTTCTTTCTTTTCACTTTTTCCTTTGCTTTATCTTATCTTCCTTTCCTCTTTCTTCTTCTTTCCCCGCCTAGATGGGTTTCAGAGTGCCGACCTCGTCTCAGTCCCATTTTCTCATAAGAATGGGGCGGGATGGCTAGGATGCCTGCCGTCTCACTGAGACATAAAACCTTGGTTGGATATGATAAAGGATTTGCATATCTATCTAAGTGCTAAGATATTGCTTGACAAAGATGAGAACCTTATGCACCAAAAAGGAAAAATAGATGAGAACCTTAGTGTAGCTCGGTTTTTTATGCACTTTGGCAACTTTGAAGGCAAGGGTTGAATTTAACTTGGCTATAGAAAAAGAGAAAAGGGTTCCCCAACATTGTGTTATATGTTTGGAGCACTGGATCAATATCTGAACTTTTTAAGTTTTCACAGTTAAATCACACTAGGTTTGCTTAGTTTGTACTCAGTACTTCTTTATCAAATAGTGTGTGTGGGTTCTCAGGTTAACTTTTTGATATCCTTCTGCAGATGACAACAGCAATATCAATTGAAGATGTTCGTAGGGAGGTGAAAATCCTGAAAGCTTTGTCTGGGCATAAACATCTTGTCAAATTTTATGATGCATGTGAGGATGCCCTTAACGTCTACATAATCATGGAGTATGTCTTATTTGTTATCTTTCCAGTTGGATGTTTCTTTAACTGTACTAATTTGTAATGATGTAACTATGTATATATGCTTGTACTTTTTCTGCTATTTTCCAA
The DNA here is from genome assembly GCF_000442705.2 of Elaeis guineensis. Lineage (NCBI taxonomy): Eukaryota > Viridiplantae > Streptophyta > Magnoliopsida > Arecales > Arecaceae > Elaeis > Elaeis guineensis. The sequence continues at coordinate 52,105,948 of NC_026004.2, forward strand.
TTAAATGTGTGTCTGTACCACAGTTTTGTAGTGTCTATTTTTTTCTAGATTTGCTCAACTGCAAGTTTGTATTTGACACGAAGAACCTAAGAAATAGTTCATGCAGGCTGATGATTTTGTTATCATATAGTACCTTGAGGCATGTTGGTTCATCCATTTTGTATTTCCTTAATGTTCTCTTCATTTTTCATCAGATTATGTGAAGGTGGGGAATTATTAGATAGAATTCTATCCAGGTAAGTAAATATAGCTTCTTCCAACTTAAGTCTTCCATGTAAGTATTTTATAATCAAATTTTTTGATCAGCAATGCTCTTACCTTAAAATCCTCATTTCCTATTCTGTTAAAGGGGTGGAAAGTACACAGAGGAAGATGCGAAAGCTATTGTTGTGCAAATATTAAATGTAGTTGCCTTTTCTCATCTTCAAGGTGTTGTGCATCGTGATTTAAAGCCAGAGGTCTCTACATATCTGTTGTTTCCTGCATGGAAGTAATTTATTTGTTTCTCAAGTTATTATTCTTTTCCAATATATCAAACTTGTCTTAGCTGCTGATTTTTTTCACTTTTCGATGCAAATTGACAGAATTTTCTTTTCACCAGTAGAGCTGAAAATGCTACCATGAAGTTAATTGATTTCGGTCTTTCTGATTTTATCAGACCAGGTGACAGTTGATTAATTGCTACATCAATTTTCATCATGTTATTTATTATTAAAAACAGACTGACAAGCTTAAATTGGTTCCTTCTCTTTTGCTATGTACCGTGGATGGTCCTTTGTTGTCTCTATCTTGTTTGTTTGTTTACTCCCTGCATTTCATTTTCAGGCTTTATGAATCTGGAAATTTCCAGTATGAAATACAAATATTAGACTTTCTTGCAGCATATGTTACATGGAATCTTCTGTTGATTGTTGTACCAATATCTGTTTCACTTCAACACCCTAAGTTTTAACAGAAACTTATTTTATCCTGAAATTAAGTGCACTTGATTTTTTTCCTAAGATATGTATATTCCAGAATACCTGCAAACTGAAAGTCATGCATTCAGGAAATACTGATGCGTCAGTTCACAAACTGATTGGCAGTTTTAATGCTCAACCATGTTGAGCTTTTGTTCACAGTGTTCTTAAGATTTGTAGATCATAATCAATGATTGGATCCAAAATTTGCATGTCCTATTGTGTATTTAACATATTTATCACTTCTTACAGCATCCACTTTTGGATCCACTTGATGCACAAGGAAATGACTTTCGAACTACATAATTCTTCGTGCCTAAGTACTTTAGATGTCTTAGATTATTATCAATAGCAAGTTTTTAAATCCTGGATGGAGTTGTCCTGGTTTGTTTATGGAATGGGACACTTTGCTGTCTTGTCCCATTTTGATAGTGGTTCTGATCATGCATCCTGGTAGATATCTTTCATCTCTCTTCCCTTCTTTTTTTTTATTTTTTCTTTCTTTTTCTTCTTCCTTCCTTTATTTCTTCTTTTTTTTTTTTATCCCCTTCTTTTTTTCTTTTTTCTTCTTTCTCTTTCCTTTCTTCCTTCTTTCATTCTTTTCTTTTTCTTCTCCCTTTCTTTCCTTCATTTTTTGTCTTCTTTCGTTTCACCTTTCTTTTTCATTATCTTTCCTTCCTTTTTTTCCTCTTTCTTCTTCTCTCCATGTGTGGATGGGTTTTATAGTCTCGACCCCATCATGGTCTTGTTTTCTCAGAGAAATGGGATGGGATGGTTGGGATGCATCTTATCTTGCTGGGACATGAAACCTTGATCAATAGCTTGTATCATTATTCCAAGATGCCTTGGTTGATTTTGCATCAAGTGTACTAAGGTCTTGATACACTCCAAGTATTACTAAAACCTCTCTCTTTCTCTCTCTATGTGCATGTGTTTCTGTGTGTGCACACCATGGAACAAGAATGCAAGAAATAATATGACAAGAAGATGTAGAACATGAGGTTCCTACCACAAGGTAACTTTTTTGAGAAATTAGTCTACAATGGTTTCTTGCCTGTTCCTCTATAATGATTTGAACAAATTTCCCTCTAGGTTCCTTTGTTTTCCTTTTGCTTTTCTCATCAGTCTTGCTTGAATTAGTTTGCAATGCATGTTTAAGTGGAAACTCTAAGTTGTATAGGGAACTCCTTTTCTAGATGTTACGAGGAATACTACTAATTTATTAACTTATTAATTTGTGATAGCACAAACATAAGATACTCTTGTAAATTAATAGAGGTCTTTGGTGATAGGGTTTCTTTTCTTTGAATGGGGAAGAGTTGGGTAGGGTTTTGGTGGGTGACCAATAAAGCTGAACTTCAAGTGCCAAAGCATGTTGTACTTAAACTCCAGAAATTTCGGTGACTATTCTGATGTTAGTCTGCTGAACAAGTGTTCAATTCTTGGCTACAGCTACCTTTGACAAGAGAGGTTCTGGTGTGAAATCTGAATTGTAAGTTGAATGGAAGGGTAATTTACCTTCTTAGTTGCAACTTCCAGCTTAAGCAACTTACTTCAAATTTCCCTAGACTTGGAAAGAGTCTAGACGAAGGGGAAAGATTTCAATTTGTGTTTGGGAAATTGAAATAGTTAAACCAGTATGCTTAACTATTCATTTTCTTATGGGGAATACTCATGTTATAACTTCTGCATTTGTTGAATCATTTTACTTTGTCTTCTGTAAGTTTTGTGGAAGTATTAAAATATGGGAACACTGACGCGAAACGTCTGATTGAAGAGTACTTGGGCCAGATGGATCGCAAGAAGCAGTGAAAGCTTAAATAAATGGGCTGGAGCATCGAAACAAGGACCTAAGCTTCAAACAGCCACAACTTTTGAACCAGGAAGAGTTATGGGATCCGCAATATATCAACGGAAAGTTCGTTCCGAGCCCTATGATCGTGAACCGGATTTACCCATTCACCCAGTTTTCGAGCCCAAAATCCATCGTTTTAGTGGGTTTCAGGACTGTTTTATGTTTGTGAGTCCGTCTTTGGTTTAGTTTCATATTCTTAACTTTTATTTAATTTTTAGTCTTACGGAACTACCCATCTTAGGGTTGAGACATTATAAATACCTTGTTTTGTGTTTATACGATTTTTTTATCAATAAAAATCGCAGGATTATTTCTCTTGTTGGAGTCTAGGGTTCTTCCTTAGTATCTTGAAGGCTTTCATTTTGCGTGAATCCTTATTCTTATTCGTGAACGTTGCGTCAAACACAAACTTGTTTTAACTCATGCTTATTGTTTCTTTTGTTTTGTATAATTTTGCATCACTTGTTTGTCAAAAGAACCTGCATGCTTATGCAGATTTAACATTGAAAATAAAATGAAAGTCTATCATTAACTAAACTTGATTCTTATTGTTTAAATCTTCCTTCACTGGTAATTTCAATACCTTAATCTTCATCTACTTGATGCTGGGAATACAGATATTCTACTTATTACTATTATTTTTTTTATTTTTATTTTTTGACTATGTGATGCTCGTGTTTTGTTTATTTCTTTATCTATTTGTTTTTCTAATTGTTCAGATGAAAGGCTAAATGACATTGTTGGAAGTGCATACTATGTTGCACCTGAGGTCCTACATAGATCATATAGTGTGGAAGCAGATATGTGGAGTATTGGTGTCATCACATATATTTTGTTATGTGGCAGTAGACCTTTCTGGGCACGAACTGAGTCAGGAATCTTTCGTTCTGTGCTTAGAGCTGATCCTAACTTTGATGATTCACCTTGGCCTGCTGTATCACCAGAAGCTAAAGATTTTGTGAAAAGGCTATTGAATAAGGACTACAGGAAAAGAATGACTGCTGCTCAGGCTCTGAGTAAGATTCCAGTTCTAATTACTGATTTATAATTTTATATTATGCAGGTTGTTCATCATGTAATAAATATGTAATTAGTTCATTATTTTCCTTGTTCCTGAATTTCCTCGACTACTGTTAGAGTAAGAAGTTCAAATTTAGTCTCCATGTTGTGAGACTGTTTATGGTTGCTTGTTGAAGCTAATGTGTTTCCACAATGACAGCTCACCCATGGTTGCAAGATGAACAGAGACAAATCCCTTTAGATGTACTGATATATAAGTTAGTCAAATCATACCTTCATGCCACACCTCTCAAACGTACTGCATTAAAGGTATGCTTTTAACAAGTCTTAAAATCCTTGTTTCATTGTTATTTATTCGACATGCTAGTTCCACATTTAACTGTAGATCTCAATAATATGAAATTTTCGTTATATCATGCATTAACTTGGGTGATTTTGTTTATCTGCTTGATGAAGGAAATTGGTATTGAAGTCAAAAGATCTATTCTAATTAGAAATGCATTGACATGATGCTGTTGCTTAGTCATGTTACTAGATTTTATTCTACTTATTTCATGTTTGTAAATATAATTATATGCCTTATCATATTTGTCAGTTTTGTCTACCATAGATTAAGATTGTGAGCAGGAAGAAGGAATCTTAAGTTAGTGAAACATTTTAACCAGGACATACGCTTTTGGAGAAGATTCAGTTGAAACACAACCTATAGCGAGCATCATGGTGTGCTGTACCTTATACCACTTGATATGGGGCGTACCATACTGCATCAAAGAAAATTAATATAAAACTCAACTTCAAGTCGGTACAAGCCCCATACCAAGGGGTACCATCCTATATCGAGGTGTACGGACCTATATCGAAGTGTATCGACCTGTATTAAGGTGTACTGAGACAAAAATTCAGAAAAATATTTAGAGAGCTATTTTGATATAGAGTGCATACTATACTGACCGTATCGTACTATGTTGGTAAGATACCGATATGATATTAGGTATTGAGATTGTGGATCTTAGTGAGTGTTCAAAAACAGAAAAGAGAAATAGAGTAGTGGAAAAACCTGTTCAAAAACAGAATAGAGGAAAAATTGATTGTCTATTTCATCTAGCCTTTAAAGGACTTTTATAGGCATTTAGATATAATGTATTTGGACAACTATTAAACATGGTAAGATCCTCATATATATGATTATAACCAAATATGGTTATAATCATATTACATTCTAAATTTTGTCTAACAATATATGGCTATAAGATCCTCATATATGTGATTGTAATCTAATATGGTTATAACCATATTACATACCATATTAACCATATTACATACTTTGTTTTCTAACACTCTCCCTCAAGCTGGAGCATATATATCAAACATTCCCAACTTGGTACATAAGGAAGAAAAGCGAGTAGACCCAAGAGCCTTAGTAGAGATATCAGCCAACTGATTTTCTGATATTGTGTGGGGAGTAACAATCTTTCCTGATAGATCAGCATCTCGAATGAAATGACAGTCGACCTCAATGTGCTTAGTCCGTTCATGAAAGACGGGATTGTTTGCAATGTATATGGTAGACTGATTGTCAAAATGCATCACCATAGGCTTAGAATAAGAAATGCCAAGTTCTCTTAACAAAGAATTGACCCACATCATCTCACAAGTTGTGTGAGCCATCGCTCTATACTCAGCCTCAGCATTTGAACGGGCCACTACTGTTTGTTTTTTACTTTTTCATGTGACAAGATTTCCTCCAACAAAGATGCAAAAACCTGATGTGGATTTCCTATCATTCATCGAGCCAGCATAGTTAGCATCAGAATAGGCTTCAATTTGTAAATGTCCATTGTTTTTATATAAAAGACCTTTTTCTAGGGCTCTCTTGATGTAATGCAAGATCTTTAACACAGCATTCCAATGACAAATCTTAGGTTTCTGCATATATTGACTTACTACCCCCACTGCGAATGAGAGATCAGGTCTTGTGACTGTCAAATAGATAAGCTTTCCCACTAGTCTGGTATTGAGTGACATCCTCAAAATCGTCATCTGAATCATTAATCTCTGATGGTAACTGAGAATCAATAGGAGTAGAACTTGATTTACAACCAAGCAAGCCTGTCTCCATCAATAAATCAGTGGCATATTTTCTTTAAGAAAGAAATACTCTTTGCGACCCATATGCCATTTCAATCTCAGGAAATATCGTGGTTTATCGAAATTTTTAGTGACAAAATGATTCTCTAAGTGTTCTTTGATCCGAATAACCTCATCATGATCACTACCAGTCAGAAGAATATCATCTGCATACACAACAAGAACAATTAATCCAAAAGATGTTTGCTTTGCAAAAATTGAGTGTCAGATTTGCTCCAATGAAGTCCAATTTTGTTAACAATCCGGCAAAATTTGTCAAACTAGGCCCTTGGACTCTGCTTGAGGCCATAGATAGCTTTTTTTAGCTTGTAAACTTTCTCTCCTTGAGCAACATAATCGGAAGGTTGCTTCATATAAACAACCTTAGACAAATCTCCGTATAAAAAGGCATTACTTACGTCCTTCTGGTGTAGTTTCTAGTCTTGACGAATTGCAATAGAAAACAGAATGCGAACTGAGTTGAGACGAGCAACTGGAAAAAAAGTCTCAAAGTTGTCAATACCATAGATTTGGTGTATCCTTTAGCAACAAGATGAGCTCTAAAATACTCTACTATACCATCAGGTTGGTACTTGACTGTAAAGACCCATCGACATGCAACAGGATGAACATCGGATGGTGGTGAAACTAACTCCCAAGTGCCATGACTGACTAGAGCAGCCATCTTTTCATCCATGATCTATCTCCATCTGGGATCAGATTGAGCCTCCTGATAGGTCCCGGGTAGATATGGAAGATAAAGATCCCACAAAAGATTGAAAAAAAGATAGAAGATAATCAAAGGTCATAGAGGCAGATATTGGATGCAAAGTATAAGATATTTTATCCTTTCATGATGCAATAGGTAATTCTGAACCTGGAAGATGGCCTGCAGGAAACTCAGATAGAGATGACATAGTTGGTGATGGTAAAGATGGAGGAGCTCTTTTTCCGTGATGACTGTAAATCTGCAAAGGCGATGGAGTAGAAGTACTAGAAGATGGAGCTATGGAAGTTTTGGGAGGAGCAATAGGCGGTAGAGAAACACTAGATGACTCAGAAGAGATGGAAAAAAAATGGAGTGGTTTCAAAAAAAGGAGACATCAATAGAGACAAAGTGTCATTTAGAAAGAGGATCATAACATTGGTATCCTTTTTGAGTACGAGAATATTTCAAAAAGATATACCGAACAAATCGAGGAGACAACTTATCTCTGTCAGGTTCTAAGAGATGAACAAAACACAGACATCCAAACACTCATGGGGTGAGAGAGAAGGATTCCTTAAAGGGATAGAATAGAAAATGAAGATTTTTCATCCAATATACTTGATGGAGCCCTATTTATAAGATAACATGCTGTAAGAATGGCATCATCCCAATAAGATTTAGGTATCTGCATATGAAACATAAGAGTCTGCGCCACATCTAAAATATGTCTATGCTTTCTTTCAGCTACTCCATTTTGTTGAGAGGTGTAAGGACACGAGATCTGATGTATTATACCATAAGAAGTACAAAAATCTACAAAACTGGACTGTAAGTATTTAGAAATATTATGAGTGTGAAGAACTTTGATAGAGGTGGAAAATTGAGTTTTTATTTCATTATAAAAATTTTGAAATATAAAAAAGATTTCAGATTGATTTTTGAGGAGATAGAACTAAGTCATCCTGTGTAGTCATCGACAAAAATCACATAATATCTAAAACCTAATCGAGTCAGGATAGGACTTGGATCCCAGATATCCGAATGGATTAACGTAAAGGAAGAAGAACAATGCTTACTAACAGAAGAAGGAAAGGACACTCTATGATGTTTTTCTAACTGGCAAGCTTCACATTCAAAACTATCCGAAGACTTGGGAAGAAGATCAAGATTCTTCAGAACTTCTGTAGATGGATGACCAAGACGACAATGCCACTGATAAGGTGAGTTGGAGGATGACAACACAGCACAAGTAGGAGATATTGTATCAGCAAGGAAGTAAACTCCATCCATCTTAATATCGCCACGAATCGTCTTCCTCGTGCTGAGATATTGAAAGTGGCAATGAGAAGGATAGAACGTAACTGACCAATTTAAGGATTTAACAAGGCATCCAATAGATAACAAATTCAAATGACATTTAGGAGCATATAGGACATCTGTAAGAATGAGTATAGGAGAAATCCTCACAGTACCGTGTTCAAGAATAGGAACTGAAGTACCATCCGCAATAGTGATAGGTAGCATTGAGACAATGGAGTGTATGTAAGAAAAAGATCTCTGTTACCTGTGACATGACAAGAAGTACCTGAATCTAATAGTTAGAACATACCAGGAGTGACTGCAGTAGCCATCTCAAGAGTTGAAGACACAATTGGAGTTGAAGATATGGAGGCACTGATGAACTGGAGAAATCACTTGTGGTCAGTCCAAGAAATCAAAACTGAGTCATCGGTGGTAGGAGTGGCACCAACGTCAGACGAAGTTATAGAAGAAGCAACACTAGCAGGACGAGAGGCAGAAGGTTTTTCAAATTTCTGTCAACAACGCTCAGCAGGATGATTTAAACATCCACAATATAAACATGGTGGAAAAGAATTGCGTCCACATCCACGACCTCCGCGACCCCCTCAGCCGCTACAAGTACCAATAGCAAAAGCAGTGTTCTCCATAGATGGAGAAGATGTGGGCTGTAACTCAGTAACACGCAAAACACGATTCAAGGTGTTGCTCAAGGTGGGAATGCTATCGTCAGTCATGAGTTGAGCTCGAACATGAGAGAGTGAGGGATTAGGCCCAGAAAGAAACTTTGCTATATAGAACTCTTCACGCTGCTATTGAAGAACAGAAATATCAACAGTGAGAGAATGATACTGGACAAGCTCAGTCCTCTTTTCTTGAAAAATACTGTAGTACTCCTGAATTGAGAGATCTTCCTGCTGCAAAGAAAAGATATCTGAGTAGAGATAGTAGATCCTTGATGCTGCAAAGAAAAGATATCTGAGTAGAGGAGTAGATTCTTGAGACATTCTTCTCTTGAAAGTAGGTCATCCTCAAGAAATCCGATATCTTTTTTGCAGTGGATAGAAACATCACAGTGTTAGCAATATGAGGCTCTAGGCTGTTCAACATCCAGATAAGAACAGCATAATCAGTCTCTTGTCATTTGTAAAATTCCACTAAATCAGCACTATCAATAGGTTCCTTATCTAGGTGAAGTTTTCCATGGGATCCCACCATGTAGTGAAATGCTTGAGACCAAAGAAGATAATTGGCACCATTAAATTTGACACTGGTACCAAGAGAGGTGATTTTCAGGTCATTCGAGGAAGAGGCCATTGAGCAAATCTAGAAGATCTCTCAAAAGAATAGGCTGAACAGCACAAAAGACTAAGTGACTGCAAGGAAGAATAGATCTGCTGTAAGGTAGGCTGAACAATAGTAGCAGTAGGAGAAAGATCAAATAGCAGCAGGAGAGGCCAGCAGTTAAGTGACACCAAGAGAGCGGCTGAACAGCACAAGGAGAAACCAAGAGAAGAGAAGGGGACCGTGCGGCACCAGAGATGGCTGCATTTTGATTAGGAACAAGGCTCTAATACCATGTTCAAAAATAGAAAAGAAGAGAAATAGAGTAGAGAAAAAAATCTGTTCAAAAACAGAATAGAGGAAAAATTGATTGTCTATTTCATCTAGCCTCTAAAGGGCTTTTATAGGTATTTAAATACAATGTATTTGGACAACTATTAAACATGGTAAGATCTTCATATATATGATTATAATCAAATATGGTTATAATCATATTACGTACTGAATTTTGTCTAACAATATATGGCTATAAGATCCTTTATATATGGTTATAATCTAATATGGTTATAACCATATTACATACTATGTTAACCATATTATATACTATGTTAACCATATTACATACTATATTTTCTAACAGTGAGCATGAACATGAACTTTTTAATTTGGATTTCTTTAAATGTTAGAGGTACAACTTGAACATAAATTGGCCTGGTTTACTTAGAAGAAAGGATAGATGTAAATAGGATGGGGTTACAAGTTGGAGAGAGATCACATAGTGGTCAAAGTTATGGGGAAGAGTGATGGATTCTTGCAAATACAGTTGCCATTTTTGCATTCTCAAATACAACCTATTTGAGATCCCTTGATAACCATAAGTGCTCTCCTAATATTTCAAAAAAAAAAAAAATGCATAAATGTAAAATATATGTGAAATTCTTGGTAGATAATATTATAACAAATGCATATTACGGCATTTTCATTGTTTGAGTTGATAATTTCTTCAATGAAACTATATAGTTTTATGTGTTGAATTGCAAATTTATATACTAAAACCAAAACAAGTTAAGCTTTTAATAGTATAAAAATCTGAAAGGATGGATGGTAACTAGCAAAGCTATTTGCATCTGTATAGCTCATAATTATGTCTTATTTTGCATGTTTCAACTGAGATCAGCTTAGTTTCATTTGAAGACAAGTTTATTAGATGAGAATTGATGAACTTTGGAAGTAGTTTGAATTAACTCTGCAAATGATATGTAAGTGTGTAACTATTTGGCATTATGTTTTGATATGATTTGTCAGAAACTTAAAATATTTTTTCATGCTAGTTATTTTAGAATTGGAGAAGGAATGACCACACTAGAGAGGGATATTCTCTGTTCAACATTGGGGTGGGCTAGCAGTGAGTCAGAATTTTTGATGTGCTAAAATGAATTAATTTTCAAATAAATATTTTTCTTTTTAAATGGTAAGGATGGATTTAAACTAATGCTTCAATATCAGTCGCAAGCACATGCACATGTATAGATAAATGCACATGACTTCAAATTTTTAGGCCCCTTGGGTGCTGCTTGTTTGCCTGCAATTGGACAGGCTGCCATTGGAAATGCTGCAATTGAATTGCAAGCATCTAAAATGGCCATCCAATGTCTGCAATTGCATCTGCAGGCAGCATTCAAATTGGAAGAAAGGTCCAATGCAATTAGATCTGTACGCAAAATTGGCCACAATTTGTTACAATCTGTAAAACAAGTAAATAAATTATATAACAAGTAAATAAATTATACTAGAATAACTATTATATAAGAATTATTAGTTATTATAATAATATTGCAAATATATATTTATAGTTGTAATATTATTTATTATCAATATAATTCCAAATTATTCAGTAGTGTTAAAATTACTTTAGTAATTATTTTTATAATAATCCATTAATATTTTAATAACAATATTAGTTTTCTATTATGATTATGAAAATAATATGATAATTTATTAATTCTAAAATTATAGTTGGAAAAAAAGAAAGAAGTTCATTGTTCCCACAGGATAACTTTACCAGATTATTTGTAGGGTTGCGGTATCTCTTTCGGCATCATATAACCAAATTGCTTGCTTTTTCAATTTTCAATTATAGACAACCAAAGAGGAATATTCTTTTTTGCAACTGTGATTCCAGTTACAACATTTCTGATTGCAACATAGTTAATTATTCAGACCTTGATAAGGATTTTGTTTTGCAAAACTTTGCTTATTGTTTTAACTAAATCATGGGGCACAAGAAAGAGGGTGGGCCTTGGTGCAATGGTAAGGTTGCTCTATTGTGATTTGGAGGTTATAGATTTGAAACATAGAAACCACCTCTCCGCACATGGTGTAAGGCTGCATACTTCTAACCCTCCCCTAACCCTATAACGAAAGAGTCTTGTGCACTAGGCCATCCTTTTATGTGCCACATGGAAATTGGTTTTTATAGTTTTTGACCTTTTGATGCTTTTGACAGGCTTTATCTAAAGCTCTTCCAAAGGATGTGCTCTTGTATCTTAGGTTGCAATTCAAGCTACTAGAACCAAGTGAAGATGGGCTTGTCTCCCTCGAAAATTTTCAGATGGTTAGTTTTGGGCATTTGACTTTCTATAACATGCAGTAGGATATGGTAATGGTAGAAGAGACTACTATTACAATAAATTAAATTTATTTTTTCTGATTGTACTTTTGTGATCTTATGCCACTATAATTTAGGCTCTCATGCAAAATGCAACTGAAGCAATGAAAGAGTCCAAGGTTCCTGATATTTTGAAATTGGTGCGTCATATATTCCTTCAATAGTTATAATAGTCACCTAAATCCCTTCTTGTGCTAGTCTTTATTGTTAAAAAGTTATTTTCATCTAGTTTCTTTAATTTGGTTTTGGTTGTTATATATGCTCTTGATTGTTGTGTTCCAAAACTCTTTTTGACAACAAGGTTTGCTGTAGCAACCCATATCGTCCAATACAGACCATATTGTACCATGTGAATAAGGTAACTTAATATGATGCCGAGGTTTAGTTTGATATATGAGTCAAACTGGTCTATACTAGTTTGAACCGAGCAGAACTATCCGTATTGCCCAGTACCAGCCTGTACCACTTGGTTTTGGGTAGTACCATAGCAGAGAGAGAGAAAATAGTGCAAGAGCCTATATTGGTAGAGGTGTGTACTGTACTGTACTGTACCAAACCTCTAATATATCAGTATGATTCCTAGTATTGGTTTTCTGGACCTTGCTTTTTAATTTCATCAAGGATTTAAAGTATCGTATCATACTAGTTTTAGCATACTATACGTATTAGTGATAGATTGGTACTTGGTATGCCCATTGGTATCATTTTGCATTGACATGTGGTAGTTAGTGTCACCTTTATTTTATTGTGTTAGTGCCAACTATTGTATCATATATCATTACAATATAGTATGCACTTGTACTATATCATACTAGCACCCGGCTGGTGCGGATCCCATTTTTGAGAATTTAAACCTTCAGTCAAATAGATTATTGAACAAAGTATTATAGGTCCATGAACGCATCTTGATATAAAACAGTATCTGTATATTTAAAGTGTATAGAATCTGAATTTAACTAATTGTTGTGTATGCATCATTTTTTAAAGATGTTTAGGTAATCTGTTATTTAAACATAGAGTGTATTGAATTTGCAAGGTAAGATTGATCCATTATGACTTGGAGATTATGGGTTTGAAATATAGAAACAGCTTCTCTATATGTAAGGATAATTCTGCGTACATATGGCCCTCCGAAGACCTTGCAACGAGGGGAGCCTCTCTTATATAGGGTCACCATTATTTTTTTCATTTAGGTGTAAACTTTAGCCAGAAATTAGGATTAGGAGGTCTATAAAGAGGGAGGTTGTCTTCTTCTTCATCCTCCATCTCTCTCTCTCTCTCTCTCTCGATTGAAGAGCCTAGATACAACATACAAGGTTTTAAACCCTATGGGACGGGGCTATCCCGATTTTTCTATGGAACATGACGTGCCACCATTCCATCCTATCCCAACACTTGGGACAAGAGATGTCCCAAGATGTCCCGATCGGGATGCAAGGATGCTAGCCGGACAGCCCTGTCCCGACACATGAGATGGTACCTCATCCCGATGTCTCGCGGGACGTCTTGCTGGGATTTGAATCCTTACCTAGATACCTCTAATCTCCAAAACCTTTGTGAAGGTGGGGTTTGATCTCAAGTTGCTTGGTCCAATTGCACAAGGACTATACAATCTTGAGAAGCTGTCACCATTGGTAGATCTGGTTCTTTGTGTAAATAGATTTGATAAAGAAGTTATGAAGTAATTGATTGATTTTCCATGTGCCTCTTTAGGTGTAAATTTGTAGCATAGGTGTGGGACCTTCAAACTTTTTGTGCAAAGCCTAGATTTTTTAATGTTGAAGGCCATAAGTTATTATCTATTTCTTCCCCCATTTTTCCTTTTTCTTCTTTTTTTTCCTCTTATCTTCTTTTTTAAGTGTAAGCTATCTGATGGAGGATGTTGGCAGCAGCTATTGAAGACCTATAAGAGGCATCCTAAGGCTAGTTCTAATGCTCAAGCCTTAATTTGGAATGTGCTGGGTGATATGGGGCCCTCTTGGAATCTTGATTAGGGTCAACTAGTCATTATAAAAACTTTTATGTTTTTCAGCAGTACGATAACGTTGGTTCATTTTATTAACATTTTCTTAAGTTTTTAGAGGCAAGAGTACTTTTGTAAATTTTCCAGATTTTCTGGACGTGGGCTGTCATGGGGCTCATGGTTCGTATTTTAGATCTATTTATGTTTTGTTGCTTTATTTATGGTCTTTAGTGGGGTCTTATTAGTCAAAATTATAGATTTGTCATTGGGAGTCCAAGTCCTAGTAGGAGTAGGAGCATTAGAACCCTATAGATAGAGCTGTAATTTCTCACTATGAAGGCAATCAAAAATCTCGGAGATTTTCTCAGCAATTATGCTTTCTTTTAGAGTTGCATGATGCAATTCTAACCCTAGGTGTGATGACTATGGAATTCTAGGAGTGATTCCTAGAAAATCTCTCTCTTTTCTTCTTCTTTTTCATTAACTATAACGCCCTAAACCCCCAAATTCAGATCTGATTCCATCCCTACTAAACTCTAGCAACCAAAAACAACAAACCTGGGGCCACCCATCAGTTGATTAGCCTTTAGATTTATAAACCTAGATTTATAAACCAAACAAAATTTTTATTCCCGTTTTTCTTTTTCCAGCTCTCGTAAAATCCTCAAAACTTCATCTTTTTGACCCTATGTTGCACGCAAATTGCTTTGCATCCATATACCAACATGAACCCTAGCATCTTGTGCAAATTCCCTACCTGTTTTAGCCTAAAACAACCCATTAATCTTCCCTGAATTTTACTAATCAAGGTTGTCCTACACCAGTTTGGTATCAAAGCTGAGGTTTGCAACATGCTGGCACATACAGGAAGGCCTTTTAGGGGAAGACTGACTGATATCCAGTGAGATGAGATGCTACTCAGAATCATGGAGCAATTAGATGGAATAAATGCTTGATTGGATGGCATTGAAAGCTGGCTTTCTCAACCTTGTTGCAACCCAACAGCTGGTGCTCCAGGAGAATCACCTGAAAGTAACAATAATGCTGAAAATCAGGAGAATCAGCTTGAAAACCGGCAAGAGAATCCTCTCCAAAGATATGATTCGAGAACTATTTTTGTCCAAGGAGCTCGTCAAAATCCTAACCTTGAGTGGGCTAGAGGATTTTTGGAAAGAGCTCACAATGAACCATATGATACAGCTGGTGATATCACAAAGAGAATGGAGGTTCTAGATTCTGAAGGAAGGCTTGATCCTACAATATTCTCCAATTGGCTGGCTTCTATTGAGTATTTTGCATGGTACGACATGATCGATGAGCGAAGAGTGATATTTTACAAGATGAAGCTGGTAGGCTTAGCAAAAGTTTGTGGACTGGTGTTGAAGGTGATATTAAGAAGGTGGGGCAGCCACTAATAAGCACATGACGAGAGACGAAGGCCAAGCTTCGTGAGAAATATATGCTGGCAAATTATTATGATTAGTTGTGTGAACAACTTGTGACTTTGAAACAGGTCAGCATGTAGGTAGCAGAGTATATGCAAAGGTTTGATGAATTGAAGTCTGGGAACCAAGTTGTGGAAGAACCCTGTCAAATGCTTGCTCGATTTAAGGCTGGTTTAAGGGCTGATATAAGTCAAGAATTAATTTGACAACCAATTTATGGTGTGGCACATGCATTTCAATTGGCTCTAGGCATGGAAGAGTATTTGAGATTCCTATTACTAGAAAAATCGGGTCTCAAGCTCAGAAGCCTGCAGCTAAGGGATCTAATAATGCAAATTCTAGCATGAACTCAGCAACTTCATATTCTTTTAATCATTCCAATGGGGTCAATGCTGCCTTCTTCTTATGGGGCTGATTCCAAGGAAAGGCAGTTGACTAATAGACCTAATGGGAAAAATAACAAAAACATTTGTTTTAACGGTGGAGAGCCTGGTCACGTGGTATCAATGTCCAAGAAAGAATAACCTACATGTTGGGGGTGGAATGACAAGAAGAAGATGAGCAAATGCAAGAGCAAGAAAATTAGGAGTGTGGATTGCTATAGGGATTTATGCAACTGACGATTTGGAAGAGGAAAAGGTAGATACTTCCTCCCTTCCATTATTCAAAGGATACTTGCAGCCCCAAAATGTGGAGAAAGAAGATTGGTGGCGTACTTCAATTGGTGTACTTCTTACGGTTTCTGTTTTGTTGTGGAGACAAGCTAAGAAGCTTATTATTGATGGAGAAATCTTTGTGAAAATTGCTTTCGGCATCCATAGTTGAGCACCTCCAGCTTCCGAGTGAACCACACCCTCAACTATACAAGGTTGCTTGGATCAACAATATTCCCATAACTCAAATATGCCTTGTCTTCTTCTCTACTGGCTATTACAAAGATTCTATATGGTGTCCTGTGAGTCCTATGAATGTTACTCATGTTATTCTGGGTCAACCTTTGGCTATATGATCAAGAAGTGCAACATTCTATGGTAAAGAAAACACTTATACTTTCTATTTTGATGAGAAAGACAGTCGTTTTGAAGCCTATGACTTTAGCTAAGATCAAGAAATTTAAGAAACCAAGTTCCTAGATTGCTGAAAAGAAGAAAGCTGGTGACCCAAAGGCTAAATTTGTTGTTGACCATAAGAAAATGCACCTCACTATCCTAACCAAGAAGCACTTTCAATTCAAGTTGAGAGCAAGAAATCAGGTGTTATTTGTGCTGTAGTAGCTCGAGAAGTGAAAGAAATTGCTACTCGTTGTGACTCAAAAATGCCATCGGAAGTGACTAAGTTGCTGTTTGAGTTTTCTGTGGCAGCACCTGAAGAGTTGCCTAATGAACTCCCTCATTTGCATAATTTTTAGTATTCTATAGATCTTGTACTGGGGTCTCAATCGCCTAACCTTCCTGCCTATTACATGAATCCAAGTGAGCATAATGAACTCAAAAAGCAAGTGGAAGAGCTGATGTCTAAGGGACATATTTGCAAAGGTTTGAGTCCATGTGCTGTTCCTGCTTTACTTATGCCAAGGAAGGTTCTTGGCATACGTGTGTTGATAGCAAGCTATTAACAAGATTACTATGAAGTATTGGTTTTCTATTCCTCATTTTGATAATATGTTGGATGTTATGAGTGTTCTATTATCTTTTGAAGAGGGGCTATCATCAAATTATATAAGGCCTGGAGATGAATGGAAGACAGCTTTTAAGACCAAGGATGGTCTCTATAAGTAGCTGGTCATGCCTTTTGGCCTTTCTAATGCCCCTAGCACATTCATGCGCTTGATGACTCATATCTTACAACCCTTTATTGGCCACTTTGTGGTTGTTTATTTTGATGATATTTTAATATATAGTGAGACCAAAGAAGAGCACATCTCTCATATACAACAAGCTATGAGATTTCTTCACCTAGAGAAGCTTTACATAAATTTGAAGAAGTGTTCATTCATCACATAAAGTGTTGCCTTATTTGGGCTTTGTTGTTTCTTGTGAAGGAGTGGAGGTTGATTTGGAAAAGATCAAAGCTATTCGAGAGTGGCTATTGCTTCTACTTTGCATGAAGTTTGAAGTTTTCATTGGTTAGCTGCATTTTATAAGGGGTTCATAAAAAATTTCAGCACTATAATGGCTCCAACCGCTAATTGCTTGAAGAAAGGATTGGTTGGACCAAGGCAGCAACAAAGGCATTTGAAGAAGTTAAGAAAAGGATGACTGAAGCACCTTGTTGTGCATCACATGTTGGTATAGGTGTACTTAGTCAACCAAAGCCATCCAGTTCATTTTAGTGAGAAGCAAAATGAAGCTAAACAAAAGTATTCGACTTATGACAAAGAACTTTTTGTTGTAGTTCAAGCACTTCGTTACTAGCAACATCTTATTCCTAAGGAGTTTATATTGTATTCCGACCAAGAAGCTCTCAAATATATCTACTCTCAAAGGAAATTGAGCTATTGCTATAGCAATTTGGTTTCTTTCTTACAACAATACGCTTTTGTTATTAAGCATGAGGCTGGAACTGAGGATAAGCCAGTTGATGCTCTCAGCCATGTAGTGGATCGAGTCGCACTAATTCTTTCCTTCTTGGCTATCCAAGTTGTGGGTTTTGATTTGCGTAAAAAATACTATTTTTTTCTTGTAAGGATTTCAATATCATATATGTTGATTTGATGGATGGACAACATGCTAATGTGATGGGTATCTTTTCAAAGGAACTCGCCTTTGCTTGCCTAATACTTAACCTGAAGAAGTCATTAGAGAATTACATTCCGATGGGATGGCTGGTCATTTTGGAAGAGATAAAACCATTGTAGTGATTGAGGACCATTTCTACTAGCTTAGTTCAGAGCGAGATGTTGCTAGAATTGTTTCATGATATCGGACTTGTCAAATTTCGAAGGGAAAAAAGAAAAATGCAGGTCTATAAAACATGACCTTTGCCACATGGCCTTTGCAAGATCTAAGCATGGACTTTGTTCTGAGGTTTTCAAAGACCCCTAGCATCCAAGATTTTATCCTTATGGTTGTGGATTGCTATGCTAAGATGGCTTGCTTAATTCCTTGTTCGAAAACTTCTGATGCTCTCCATATTGCTAAACTCTTCTTTAAGGAAGTTGTTCGCCTTTTTGGGTTGCCGAAAATTATAGGAGCTATAATATTATTCTTCTTCATTTCATCCACAAAAATTGATGGTCAAATGAAAGCTATTAATAGGAGTTTGGGTGATTTGCTTTGTTGTTATATTGATGGCAAGGTTTTATGTCTCGGGATGGGAGGCATCCTGGCCATCCCATCCCATTCTTATGAGAAAATGGGAACCGGATGGGCTTGGGGCTCCGAAACCCATCCACGTAGGGAGAGAACAAGAAAGAAAAAAAGGAAGAAGGAAAGAAAAAGAAAAATGAAAAAAAAAAAGGAAGGGAGAAGAAAAGAAAAAAAAGGAAAGGAAGTTAGAGGAAAAGAAAGAAAAAAGAAGAGAGAAAGAAAGGAAAGAAGAAGGTAGATGAAGGATATCTATCAGGATGCATGATTGAGCTCGCTATTGGGATGGGACAGGATGGGATAGTGGGATGTCCCGTTTCATGGAGAAACTAGGATATTTTTGTCCCACGAGATTTAAAACCTTGATTGGTGGTCATATGGGATCATGTATAGCTGAGTTTGCTTATAACAGTTTGGTAAATCGAACTATAGGTCAATAGTCCTTTTGAGACTATAGTAGGTAACAGGTTCAATTCTAAGGAAGCCAATTGATTTGGTACCTTTACCTATTGAGGCATGTTGTAGTGTTGAAGCTGAAGCTTTTCTAAGCACATTCATGAGCCACATGATGAGATTCGAAAAATGATTGCTTTGTGCAATGAAGGCTATAAAGTACATGCTGATTTGAGGAGATGATTTGTTGATTTCAAAGGAGGGGACATGGTTATCATGCGAATCAGACTTCATTGTTATCCTAAAGACTTCAATGTTATCCCAAGGGTGCATACAAGAAACTTCATTCAAAAAGTGTGGATCCATATAAGATTCTCAAAAAATCTGCTTTAATGCTTATATTCTTAACTTGCTCGAAGATACTAGGGTTAGTAATGTCTTTAATGTTGAAGATCTCACTTTGTATTAAGGCTATGATGATGATAAACAATATGACACTCCTGTTGCTAGACTTCCACCAGTCCAATGTTTGGAGGAGATGGAAGACATTATTGACCATCAAGTGATTTCTACAAGAGGTGGTGCTTACCAAAAGTATCTTGTCAAATGGAGAGGGCATCTGCTTTTGGAGTGTAGACCGATGATGGATGAAGAGCTCCAAAAGCATGATCATGATGTATAAGATAGATTCCATGCTTTTAACTCGCCGGAGTCGAGTCATCTTAAGCTAGGAAGAGATGATGGCGGATGTTGGCAGCAGCCATTGAAGATCTATAAAGGGCATCCTAAGATTGGTTCTCATGCTTAAGCCTTTATTTGGAATGTGTGGATGATATGGGGCCCTCTTGGGACCTTGCTTAGGGTCAACTAGTCATTATAGAATCTTAATTTTTATGTTTTTCAGTAGCACAATAATGTTGGTTCAGTTTAATATATGTTTTCTTCAGTTTTTAGAATCAGGAATATTTTTGTAATTTTCCAGATTTTCTGGGCATGGACAGATAGAGTTCATGGGTCTTTATATTTTGGGGCTTTATTTATGCTCCTTAGTGGAGTCTTATTAGTCAAAATTACAGATGTTATTTGCAGTCCAAGTCCTAATAGTAGTAGTGTTAGAACTCTATAAATTGGGCTATAATCTGTCATTGTGAAGGGAATAAAAAATTTGAGATTTTTCCTAAGCAATTATGCTTTCTTTTAGAGTTGTGTGATACAATTCTAACGATAGGTGTGATGCCTACAGGATTCTAGGTGTGATTACTGGAAGATCTATCTTTTTCTTCTTCTTCTTATTTAGTTACAGCACCCTATATCCTCAAATTCAGATTTAATTCCATCCCCATTAAAACCCTAGCAACCAAAAGCAACAAACCTGTAGCCATCATCCATCAATAAGACTTCAGATTCACCAACAAAACAAATTTTTATTCCCATTTTCCTTTTCCAGCTCAACTAAAATCCTCAAAACTTAACTTTTTCGCCCTGTTTTGCACCCAAATTGCTTTCTATCCATATACCAACATCAACCCAAGCATCTTACACAAATTTCCTACCTTTTTCAGCCCAAAACAGCCCATTAAGCATCCCTGGATTTTCCCTAATCAAGGCCATCCTACACTGTCTCTCTTAGATACTTTTTGATAAAAAATATTGGTCTTTTTAGTTCATCCAAGTTTTCATTTCCCATAGGTTTTTTATCTTGTATAGAACATCGGATTTTTCCCCAAGAATTCCATCTGGTTCTCGATTTTAATTACTCAATTGCATATGATCATAGGACTCCAATTTAGAGCCTAGAACCCTAAACGATGGTTCAGATAATAGTTATCCATTACCAATTTTCTTCAAGAACAATAAATTTCTTGTAAGCTAATTTTTATGGAAAATTCAGGTCTAATCTAAACTTTCGGCAAATCGTTTAAGCCACCTTAGCATCCTAAAACCATATCAACCCATAATTTCTACCAGGTGGTCCCTATCAATTTAATTGATTAGACGTGAAGTTTCTATTCATATCTAATAACCATATATTATTTGTGCAAGTCATTATCCATTTTTGAATGGCTTATCAGTTTGACTTTGCCATAGTAAAACCAAATCCAATAAACTAACCAGTTTTAGGATCCCAACTTGCTTATTCTTAAAGTAGTTAGAGTCAATTGGATTGGTGGGTATCAATTACAGCCCCTAAATCAAGGTACATATTTAAGTAAAGCATTGCAAGTACATAATACAGAATCACCACCACTAGTGGTATTAAGCACTAAATGACTCATTTCATTGAAAAACTAATCAATTCTAGATGTGTTCTGCTTACTTTTTGTGATTTTCTTGAACTATGGTCTTCGTGCCCTGGCACTAGATTTAGCTTTCTTTCTTGCTCTTAACTTATGTAAGTGTGAAGTGAGTGCCAGCTAATGCAGGTTCATCTTGCTGCCTCTATGGTTTGTTAAGAGGGATCTAACCCACTTCATCTATTGCAATTATTCTTTATGTTTGGAAAATAGCAGAGTTCAGAACTCTGCTTAGGAATAATGCATTATCTTCTGAAATAGATGAACGGTCAAATCTGGGGTGGCAAAGCTTTGTAGATCAGCTGGTGCAGCATTGGGCCAAAATGAAGTTGGCGAAATTTCTGAAAGCAAGCTCATCTGAGAGCTAGATTTCTAGTTCTTACCAAAATGAAACACAATGGATTCTAAAAACTGTTGACTTTTTAATGCATTGTCAGGCATAAAATTTTTTACATTAAGTATCCATTTATAGCCACCGTCTCGTACTTTCAACTCTTGTAGAACGCAATGTGGATGGAGCTGATCAGCTGATAGTTCTGGCTAACAGCAGGAAATTTCAAGACAGCCATTTAGGTTGTTTGCCCAGCAGAACAATCTGATCAACTTATACAGCCCGTACCTTTTGATCTACTTGATTATGGAAGATTGATCTTTTTTCATTTGAACTGTTCCACTAGAGAACAGAAGGTCATTCACCTGGCTGATTGGCCATCAAATGGAATTCCATGTGAAACATATTCTGGCGCCTGTATGGGAAAGTTTCGTGTGTCTTCAGAGCCTATTGGGCTGCAGCCTATTGATGCTGCAGCCTATTGGGCATGACCAAGCTGTACATATCCCAAAATATCATTACAGTTATTCATAGTGAAATAATATTAGTAGGGGACAATAATTCAAAATTTTGAAGCTTTGCATGTTTTAGTATGAGAGGTGAATGACTTTTGCTGTGGTAATGTGTGGGAGGCTATGGTCGTTGCTGTTACATTTTAAGCTCATCATTTTCCTGCTCACAATTTGATCTTTAGTAAATCATTCTCATCTTTATTCCTTTGTATAATTCCATGATCCTCTTTATGACATTCTTATTTTGAGGACTCATCGATCCTGCATTTTTAGAATATATTTTATCGCAAAATAACAGGCCCAGTAACTACTATTTTGTTTAAATCCCAGATGGAACCGCTCTTGTATAGAAGGATGGACTTTGAAGAGTTCTGTGCTGCTGCCATCAGTCCTTACCAGTTTGAGCCTTTGGAGGGCTGGGAACAGATTGCAAGTACAGCTTTTGAGTATTTTGAAAAGGAGGGAAATCGAGTAATCTCTATAGAGGAACTGGTGCAGGTACCGATACAATGTTCTGAGATTTTATGCAAAAGCAACCATCTATTTGAACCTGATGAACTTCTGTTTGCAGGAATGGAACCTTCCTACTGCCCATTCCATTGTGCAAGACTGGATCAGACAATCAGATGGCAAGCTCAGTTTTCTTGGTTTCACCAAGTTTTTGCATGGTGTCACAATTCGTAGCTCGAACATGAGATGTCGTTAATGTAATTGCTTCTAATATTAAAATTATTCAATATAGGGCCTGCAATTTTCGTCACTCCCATCATTTCCTTTGCCTGATAATTTATTTTTTTCTTTTTCTTCTTAATGTTTGACATATATGTTGTAGAGAACGCATGTAAAGATAAAATCTGTATTGAAGTGTAATGAACGTTCATCTGGAAATGTAGTTGCTGACTTAACCATATCCTTCCATCGCTTCTGGTATTATGTTTAACACTAGCACTTTGATCATGTGGCTGGCCTGTATTGTTTTGCCCATCCGGTAGGAGTTTCAACAGGGACATTTCCTCATTCATCTTGTAAGTGCTGCAACTGGAATTGATTCTAGGGGTTGCCAAATATCATTTCATGTATGGAGCGAAGATGCCTAATTACCTTGAAACATTTTTGTTTGCTTGTTCACAGTAAAAGTTTTGTTTGCATCAAAATGGCTGGAAGTTTTGTTATGTGTATATCTATTCTGTATTGCGAGTAGACCTGTTCACTGGCCTGGCCTGGCCGGGTTTGGGTTGCCTTCAGCCTAAGGCATAACATAATCGATGGAAAATTCTTTTTACACTGTCCGTGGTGTAGAAAATTCAATATGGAGTGTATCGCTTCATCTGATCGGGTCACGCAGCCATCATTTTCCAACGTGCATTTAATGTCTGTAGTTTTATTTTTTTTTTGAAATTTTGAATGACGAAAATGTCTCTTTCATTCTGAAAAAATTATGACATTATAGCATCCTGCGTTGAAATTATGACTTTTTATATAGGATGTTATAAAGAAGAAAAATATTTTCGTAATTGAAAAGTTTCATAATTTTTTTAATGATGAAAATGTCTCCATCAAAATTATGACATCCAGTTGAAAAAAATATGACATTCTGTGTAGAAAATCATAATTTTAATATAGGATGTCATAATATCGACATAGGATGTCATAATTTTTTCAAAAGAAAAGGAGTATTTTTATTATTCAAAATTTTAAATAAAAAAATAGATTTGTGGGCATTAAATGCGTATTGAAAAGTGGTGGATACGTGACCCAATCGGATGATGTACACCGCGGGCGGTATACAAAGAATTTCTTCATAATCTAATCAGGCTTTGGCCTAGTTTGGCTGTCGTTGGGTCTTATTAACTTCAAAGATTGATTTTGATGAATAACAAAATGTTTGAATATATATTTGGACTAATGATTTCTTTTAGATTATATTTCAGAAAAGTTGTAGGGTATCAAGAGAATAATTTTAAAAACTATAATAAAAAATAAATAAAAAGAATATGGAAGCTTTTGAGTGTAACACACATCTAAAATAAAGTTGAAAAAAGATATCCAAAGATTGGAATCGAAGAATATTTCAAATGAAAAAGTGTACAAAAAGTTCAATGAAGGGCACTTCGAGTCGACTCAAGCTGAAATGGTGAAGTAAAAGCAATATTGGCACACAAAAGTTTCAATTGGCATGCTTTTGAGTTGATTCAAGTTTGATCTGAGTCGACTTGAATATAGAATGGCAGAAAAGTAAAATTTCAGAATAGAAAAATGTATCGGGTCAAGTAGCACTTGGAGTCGACTTGATAAATTCGAGTCGAAGTTACCAGAAAAGACAAGGAGGGATGTTTTTCCAAAGACAGGCTCGAAGATCATTCGAGTCGACTCAAACTCAATTCGAGTCAACTCGAGTTCCAACGGCTAGTTCTGCAGAAAATTCAGAGCGGTCTAGAAACGCTTCTAATGCAGAAAATTTAGAGCGGTCTAGAAACGCTTCTAATGGCTATTTTTTGAATTTTAATAGTTAGAAACGACTCTCTAAGGTTCTAAATAGTTTAAAGTCTCCAATAACTTTTTGAAGTGACAAGACAAGAGAATCAAAGTGAGGAAGCAAAAATCAAGAGTAAAAAGTCCAAAAGGTATTAAAAAGAGAGCATTCATTTTCCAACTACTTGAAACAACTCAAGAGAGTTCCTTCAGCTGGAAGACAAGTTCCTCCCTCCAAAGGCTTCCACAACAAAAGAAGAGTCAAGCTTCAACGATAATCATTTACTCATTAAAGAAGCTTTAGTGTTTTATTATTCTTTTCTTTCATCTTTCATTGCAACTAGCTTCAATTGGATTTTGAAGCTAGGGGATAGGCTACTTGTCCAAACTTGAAAATTGGATTGTAAGCCAACGGGTGACTTTGTATAGGTTGTGGTTGGTGATTCGGCATAAAACCAACTGGGTTTTGGATAGTGAGTCCAAAAAAACTATCCAATTGTAATATTGGACAGATTATAGTGAAATTTTCAAGTGAGTCTTGGGGAGTGAATGTAGGTGCTGGGGGCACCAAACCACTATAAAAATTATGGTGTTTATTTGCTGTTTGTTTGCTTTTTTGCTTATCATCTTTTTGCATTTTAGTTTACTTAATCACGTAACTTTCAGCACTCATTATCACTTTACTGTTTTGCAAAAATAGTAAATATCTTATTTAAATTTTTGAAAATCCAATTCATCCCCTTCTTGGGTTGTCTTGCTGGGCAACAAGTGGTATCAGAGTCCGATACTCACTTATATTTGATCTAACAATCAAGAGTTAAGATCAAATGGCAACCCAAATGAGTGCGTATCTTACCGAAGGGCAATCGACCAACCGTTCATTTTTGTTCAATGGAATAAATTATACTTATTAGAAAGCATGCATGTGCATTTATATTTAAACACTTGATTATCAACTTTGGAGAGTTATAATCAAAGATCCTTAGACACCCATAATTAAAGTAGATGGTAAAGATGTTCCTAAATCTGAAAAAGATTGGGATAAGCTTGATATGAAATTGATTGAGTTAAATGCAAAAGTTATAAATATTTTATATTGCATATTATATGTTAATGAATTAATAGAATTTTTATTTGCATTTCTGCTAAGAAAATTTGGGATAGGTTGGAGATTATCTATGGGGGTACAAACCAGATTAAAGAATCTAAGATTAAAATGCTTATTCATAGATATGAATTGTTTAAAATGAAATCAAATGAATCTATTATCGATATGTTCACTAGATTTACTGATATCATTAATAGTCTAAAAAGTTTGAAAAAATCTTATGCTAACAATGAACTTGTTCGTAAAATTTTTAGGTCACTACCAAACACGTGGGAGGCTAAAGTTACCGCAATCTAAAAAGCCAAGGACCTCAACAAGCTATCATTGGATGAACTTTTTGGTTTTTTTATGACCCATGAGTTAACTATGAAGCAAAATATTGAGGAGGAAAGTCAAAAGAAAAAAACTATCGCCCTCAAATCAATCGTATTGGAAGATGATGAAAGTGATGAGTCGATTGATGAAGGTAAAGAAGATGATTTGACATTAATAGCAAGAAAGTTCAAGAGATTCATGAAAAGAAAGAACCAAAATTTTAAGAGAAGGCTATTTAAAGGAGAACCGAGCAAAGATAGGGAGAAAGAAAAAGACAAGGAACTCCTCATATACTTTGAATGCAAAAAGTCCGATCACTTCAAAATGGACTGCCCCCTACTCAAGAAATCAAACAAAAAGATCAAAAAGAAAGCAATGATGGCAACATGGAGCGATAGCGAAGACTCAAGCTTCGATGAAGAAGCACAAGAAGTGGCCAACCTTTGCTTGATAGCTCATCAAGAGGAGGTAAATGCTGAAACTTTCTTAGATTTTATATTTGATGAATTGCAAGAGGCATTTTTAGATCCTTTGATTAAATTTAATAAAGCAAGATTGAAAAATAAAAAACTAAAGATGTAAAATCTCAGTTTGATCCATGAAAAAGAAGAGATCTCAAAAGAAGCTAAAGTTTATATGGATGGAAACAAGAAAATAAAAGATGAATTGAAAAAGATAAAATCTTTTGTTGAAAAGTTTACCTTTAGCTCAAAAAAGTTGTAAATAATTTTAAATGAACAAAGAGCGATTTTTAATAAAGCCGGTCTAGGATTCAAATCTCAAAAAGGACAAAAATTATTCAAAAATTTCTTTGTAGAAGCCTTATCAAATACCGCTTCAAGCATTACATATTTTTGTTGTGGAAAGATAAGACATAAATCATATACATGTGACTTCAAAAAATTGAATGAAAACATGATTAGAAAAGTGTGGGTTCCAAAAGGAACCATGAGAACTAACCATAAAGGACCTAAGATAACTTGGGTACCTAAAGCTTCCTCTTGATTTCTTCTTATAGGTATGTCTTGTAGCTAAAGGAAGTAAAAAACTTTGGTACCTTAATAGTGGCTGCTCAAGACATATGATCGATAACAAATCACACTTTGTCACTTTTGAATCAAAGGATGGAGGAATTGTTACCTTTAGAGACAATAGAAAGGGCCACATCATTGGTATCGGTAACATTCAAATATCACCCTCAACAACCATTCAAAATGTATTATTAGTAGATGGATTAAAATATAACTTACTCAGTATTAGCCAATTTTATGATAAGGGATATAAGATAACTTTTGAATCATTATTATGCATTGTATCTAGTCCTAATGACAATGGCATCATATTTATTGGACATAGACATGATAATGTATACATAGTTGATCTAGACAATCTTTATATGAAAAATAACCAATGTCTTGTTGCAATGGATGCCAAGGTTAGTGAGACTAGTTGGTTGTGGCATCGTAAATCCTATCATACTAGTATAAATTTGCTTTCAAAGCTTATTAAGAGAGATTTTATTAAAGATTTATCAAAATAAAAATTTGAAAGAAATCGAATTTGTGATGCTTGTCAACTTAAAAAATAAACAAGAAATTTTTTTAAACCAAAAGAAATAGTTTCAACCATCAGACCTTTAGAATTACTTCATATGGATTTATTTGGTCCAACTAGAACTACAAGTTTAAGAGGTAAAAAATATGACCTTGTGATTGTAGAAGATTTCTCACATTTTACTTGGTTTATGTTTTTAGTACAAAAAGATGAAGCATTTTCAGCTTTTATCAAATTTTATTGAAAAATTTTAAATGAAAAGAACACATCCATTGTATCATTCATAGTGATCATAGAACTGAATTTAAAAATCAGTATTTTAAAAATTTTTATAACGATAAACAAATTAATCACAATTTTTCTGCACCTAGAATATTTCAACAAAATAGGATTGTAGATATTGATAAATATGTCCTAAAGCTAATCATCTAGATTGTAGATGATTGTACTCCATACATGTATATGAATTATAAAATGATAAATGTTATCTAATAGATTCATCATAAAGAATATATCTTCCTAAAAAGAACTCATATGTTATGATAAAGTCCTTAGAGCTACTTCTAAAATGATAAAGGAGGATTTATCGTGTGGTTCTTAGATCCTGCTTGTGATCAAATGATATAATTGTTACAAGGATGATAATTGTATCAAGTGTAGGTCGTTGTGTGCCATATTAGTTAGTTGTCCTCTTAACCAAGGTGTGTGGTGACATGAATATGGCATACTGGTAAAATATAGGAGTACGTTTCACTGAGCGTGACTAACTTCGGAGTACTCTGCTGTTAAGGGTTGCTCTGATGGGATATGGGTATAAGTGTCCCTCTGACCTGAGACTGCCTCGGTGACTTGCAAGTAACTTACTGTGCTTTGGTGCCGGACTATCCAAATTTTTAATTCGGTGATGAAAAGTTTCTAGGTACGGTCAAGTATTTGTGAAGTCTGAGTACGAGTAAGAAGAGATTGATCGCTCCAAGTAAAATTGGAGATGATGCATCACTGTGTTTCAGTTCAGTAAAATTCTGGCCAGAGTAATCCTAGTCAGAAGTCATAAGATTTTTGAAATTAAGATAAAATGTGGACCACTCATCTAGTGTTGACAGTTTAACCCTAAGTCATCCTTGAGCATTGAGAGTCAAAGGAATGAATTATACGGTAACTATATCTACGTTGGTTCTAGAGTGTTGCTAAGCATACATTTAGCCTATCCGAACGTCGGATCCTATTGTTAGATGGTTACATCAATTGGTACAAAAATTATTCTTATACTACCGGTTTAGATTCGAATCTATGGAGTCATACACATAAAAGTACTTGTCTGATCAAATGACTGATCGACGATTATGAATCGTTAAAGGATCTAATTATCAATGTGATTGATGACTAACTCTATGCAAAAGTTATAATAAATTATTTACTAATGGTTGATAAATTAGAAGAATAATTAATTAATAATTTGATTGTTAATTGACTCAATTTGATTAAGTAATGAGGATTAGATTAGATCTAATTGAATTGGATTCAATTAGGTTTGCTTTGGATTGATTGGATCCAGTCCTAGTGGATAACAAGGCTTGTTCCAATTGATCTTAAGGATGCAAATCAAATTTTGAGTTAAATAGGATTCAATTTAATTTGATTTAGATTTTATTGGATCAAATCCTATTAGATAATAGGCTTGATTGGATCAAGTCCTATTGATCAAAAGCTTTCTTGATATCCAATAAGATAAGAGGAATCAATTCCTGGATTGATGGGGTCTTAATCTAACTAATTTTTTAGTTGGATTAGAGCCTAATTAGTTTTCTAATTGGGCTAGGACCTAATTAGTTAGTTTGTTATAACTAATTCCTAAGTTAGTTAGGATTGGGTTCAAGAATTAATTAGAGTTAAACTAAGAATTATGAGTCCTATTTGGATACAGACTTAACCAACTCTAAAACCCCATGTTCCTATTTGTTTTCCACGCCTCCTCTCCTTTCATCGTGGAAATGCCCAATGAAGAAGTGCACTCCTCTTCTCTCTTCCATGAAAAAGGATGGCGGCCCCTTTCTCCAAGTCGCCTAAAAAGAAGGATGGCCCAAAACTCCACATGCCAAGCCCTCATCTCATGCCTCTTTAAAAGGGATTTTGCTGCTGGTTTCAAGGCATCAAAGAGAGCTGCTCTTGCTGATTTTATAGTAGAAAATGGAGAAGAAAGGTTCTTCCCAACGAGAGAAAAAGAAAGAAGAAGAAAGTTCTTCTTTCTAGTGTGCAGTTTTGGAGAAGGAGTTCTTCTCTCTGATTTTTTTTATTTTTTTAATATAAAAAATAGATTAGATTTGATTTTTAATATTAAAATTTAAAGAATAAATACTAAAAACATCTGATTAGGTGTTTGGGCTTCCTAGGGCTTTAGATCAAAGAGAAAAAGGGAGAAGAAAAGAGAAGAACGATTCTTCTCTTGGGTCTCTCTTTTGAGTTCTTCTAGGACTTAGGATTCTATGTTATTTTCTGCATGAAAAATTAGATTAGATCTAATTTTTATCATAAAAAATCAATGAAGAAAAGTTCTTCTTGAAGGCATGAAAGGAAGAGGAAAGGTTCTCTCTTGTGTGTAGGAGAATTGAGAAGAAATGATTCTTCTCTAGATCTCTATCATAGAGATTTGATGCGTAGATCCAGAAAGAAAAAGAGAGGGTCTCTTTGTTCTTCATCTTCTTCATGTTCCTCCTAGATTAGTCAACAACAAAAGGTGTTTTTGCGGCTAGTACTCTTGAGGAGACCGATCAGCATAAGGGCTTCGTATAGATATCCGTAGAGGTTGGATGCATGTGCGGTTGCTGAGCATCATGAAAAATCAACTATCATGAATTTTGGATATGGTGATCTTCTACCTACGCTCAGGTATCAAGTTTTGAACTCAATTCATATTTAGATATGATCTAAATATAATATAGATAAGATCTATATTTGCTGAATTTTAGATTTCAGATTTATATATATGCATATTAATTCATATTGTAGATCCTATATGATAGTTTTAGAGTTGATCTATGCATGCATTGTAGATTAAATTATTTAATCTATGTATATTTTGCTATAAATGTTGCCCAGCTATGCAACCCAAGAGGGGGGGTGAATTGGGTTTCTAAAAATTTTAAGCCCAACTGATTACTTATGAAGAACAAAACAAAGACTTTAATTCAATATTAATTACCTAAAGCAGAAATGCAAAAATATAATAAAGAAATAAAGTGAAGCGATAAAGCACACCACAAACATAAGGATTTATAGTGGTTCGGTGCTAACCTTGCACCTACATCCACTCCCCAAGATCCTACTTGGGAATTTCAATCCACTATACTTTGTATTCAACCCGAATACAAAACGTCGGAAACTCCGACACTAGCTATCCCAAGCTAGATCACTTATTTTCCGGGTACAAGTAAACCCAAAATACTCCGATTTCAGGTTCGGATCAACCTTTCCTTGTTTTGAAAATCCTCCAAAAACAAGAACAATTACTTACAAGAGTAAGAGAATTT
This sequence comes from Elaeis guineensis, assembly GCF_000442705.2. Lineage (NCBI taxonomy): Eukaryota > Viridiplantae > Streptophyta > Magnoliopsida > Arecales > Arecaceae > Elaeis > Elaeis guineensis. Next base: position 52,137,088 of record NC_026004.2, read on the forward strand.
AAAGCACAAATTAATACAATAACAGCTCCTTAAATGAGCGAATATAACAATAAAAATTTTACTCAAATGAAGAAACCCTTTTTAAATTTTCTCAAGATGGATGAACGCTTGAACGAATGCTTAAGAAGAGGTTGATCGTTGATTGAAGATCTCTTGAAAGCTTTGAAAGATCTCTTGATCAAGATTGAACAATAGGCTTGAAAGATCCTTTCTTTGAATGCTCTTGCTTTTCTCTTTCACAATCTCTCTTGTATATTGTGGATCCTCTCTCTTTTTCTTTTTGGATATTTCGTTGATCTCAGGCTTTTTCGTGCAGATTTCGGATCCTCTCTCTTCTTTTTGATCTCACGTTTGATCTCTATTTAATCTGTAATTTCTTTCACCATTTTAAGCATTTTACAGCATTAGAAGCAAGAGAAAATAATTTAGGCAGATAAAGAGCCGTTAGAGCAATTTTAGGAAGCATAAAAGGCAATTAAAATGGATAAAAAAATAGCCGTTGCTGATATTTTCCGTCGCAGGGGTCGACTCATGAGTCGACTCATGCATCAGGAGTCGACTCATGAGTCGACTTCTGTTGCATTTACCAGAGAATGCGTTTTTGGAAATTTTTGGCTCAAATCAGCAGGGGTCGACTCATGAGTCGACTCATGCCTTGTGGGTCGACTCATGAGTCGACTCACAGGTCGTGCCAAGCCAGAAAACTAGCATGCCAAGGAGAATTTTTGCATGTCAATCAGCTCACAGTGCCATGAGTTGACTCATGAGTCGACTCATGCACTTCAAACCTTCATAACTTCAAAAATATAAGTCCAAAAATAATGAAATTTTCACCAATAGTTTTCAAATCATTTGTTTTATCAAATGATACTATCAAATCAGGATTTTTAGTGAAATTACAATTTTGCCCTTGAAGAGCATAAGGACTTTTTTATTTTAAAATTATTTGTACCCCTTCAATCTGCTTTGTAATCATCAAAATCAATCTAGGAACAACAATCTCCCCCTTTTTGATGATGACAAAATATTTGAACAAAAACATTTATGTGAATGCATTAATTTCAAAAGAATACATTATAGGTGTATATGCTTGAAAAGAGTATGATTCTTTTGGCATGTAATATAAATAGTCATATGCAAAAATAATTTGTCCATTTGCTTAAGGGTTTGAAGATATGCTCATTTGATTATGTGATTTTGGTGTTAGAGCAGAAAACTTGTTTTTGTTATCAGATTGAGCTCTATTTTGAAAATTCCATTCTCATTTGATTTTAGTTTTAGCATCAGAGCAAAAAATACTTATGTGCTTAAAAAATTATGTGTGCCAAAGTATGTTTAAGAGTTGATTTTGAGCTTAAGTGTATTAACTCATTTTGAGCTTAAGATATATCAGAGCAAGAGAAAAGAAATAAATTTTGCAATGTATCAGAGCAAGAAAAATAATTTTTACAATGTTATCAGAAAAGATTTTACAATGTATCAGAGTAAATGTTATAATATATCAGAGAAAATTTCACACTGTATCAGAGCAAGTTAAAAGAAATTTTAGGGTGTATCAGAGTAAATCAAATTTCTTAAGATGTATCAAGGTAAATTTCAAAAGATATATCAGAGCAAGTTTGAATTTTGAAATATATCAGAGCATATAAAAAATTACTTATTTGCATTGCACTTATGATTTTGCTTTTGATGGATGGCTTTTTGTTTAATTTCTGTCTGATATCAAATTTCTCAAATTTTTGTTTAATTTCTCCCCCTTTTTGATTAATTTATCAAATTTTTGTTTAATTTCTCCAATATTTGTTTAATCTTCCAATTCTTGTTTTTGTTTAATTTCTCCAATATTTGTTTAATCTTCCAATTCTTGTTTTTGTTTAATTTCTTCAATTTTTGTTTAATTTTAATTTTTATTTTTGTTTAATTTCTTCAATATTTGTTTAATCTTTCAATTCTTGTTTTTGTTTAATTTCTCTAATATTTGTTTAATTTTAATTTTTATTTTTGTTTAATTTCTCCAATATTTATTTAATCTTCCAATTCTTGTTTTTGTTTAATTTCTCTAATTTTTATTTAATTTTAATTTTTGTTTTTGTTTAATTTCTCCCCCTTTTTGACATCATCAAACATGGTTAACTCTTCCTTTTTCAGAAACATTCTTTAATTTCTTCCCCTTTAGAGTTTTTCACAGATGTTTGCTCTCCCTTAATATAGCAATTATCAACAGCAAACAACAACAAAGAGAAGACAATATTTCAACAAGAAGAAAATATATAACCAAAATATGATCGATATCATTACAAAAAGGTAAAAATATAAGTAAAAGATGATTCCATTAAAATCATAATTGTTTCAATACATAGTTCATATTATAAAAATCAACCAGCTAATTGTCAATACATGGCCCCAAGGTACAGATCCTAGAACAAGATACTAACTCCTAGGACCTAGTAACGATCAAGACAAATCATGGATCGGAGTTATCAGATATGGTATGAGAAGCTGATGGATCAGAAGTGCGTCCTCTACCCCGTCTGCCTCTGGCATGAGCAGGAGAACGAGATGAACTGGGAGGCTGAGAACGCTGAGATGCTAAGGACTGAACAGAAAGGGTGAGTCTGATAGAATCAAGTACATTCAGTGCTCTGAAAACAGATTGAAGTAGAGCAGTGAATTGAGTGGTAGCATGCTCACTCGATCCTCGGATCTCTTTCCTCAGTAGCTCATATCCACCTTCTAGTGCTCCTCTGAGTCTGCCAGCCTCTGCAGTGAGGTCTGTGACCTCAATAGTTGACTCCTGTGGCTTGGGATGGGCCATAGCAAGGACTTGCCCCTGCAAGTCAAGAACTCTGCCAGTAAGTCTCCAGACTGTGTCCTCAAGCTGCTGTATCCTGATGGACTGATCTGAAATCATCTGAAATACAGTGGAGATGTGGGGAGTAATGGTCTGATCAGAAGAGGTGGCTCCAGGTGCAAAAGAAGTACTACCCCACTGACTAGACAGCAAAGAAGCCACACGCTGTGAAATATGCTCGATCTGATCGTCAGCCAGTCTGAACTCTGAATGAGGTGCTCTGCTCTCTGGCTGATACACTGGTGTGGGCATCCTAGTAAACTCTGAAGGGCCAGCCTCTGTATCAGGAAAGAACTGGGTATCTGGTGATGCTGCCCTGAAGTCATGTATAGGAGAAGATGGACCTTCTTCTTCTACTCTGCCTTCAGTTCTATCCTCAGCTCTTATTTCAGCTCTATCCTCAGCTCTTTCTTCAGAGCCCTTGATCCAACCACCATCAGTCTTTGTAATTCCCATTCGGTGCAGGCTGTGTTGGTTGAAAGTGTCCACATGTGAGAGCTTGGTAGGTGCCTCCCCCTCACAGCTAACTCCAAACCTCCTAAATACTCTAGTAAGGGCCATACCATAAGGCAAGTGTGCCTTGGATCTGTTCAAAGTTTCTCTCATGGCCTCTATCATAAGTGCAGGGAGGTTTAGGGGGGTCTGAGTGATGACATGAAACATGACACATACATCTCTGCTGGAAAGTAAGTCATGTCTACCACTCCTAGGAAAGAAGAGCTTTGTTACCATCTGATGCAGGACCCTCATCTCAATGGACAAAATCTTTGCTTCCAATTTGTTTAAACTTCCTGAATAGGTTTCTCCTAAGATAATTCTGATCCCCTCTTCTTTTACTGGGAGTTCTATATATGAGTATCCTTCACTAGGCAACTGAAGTATTTCTCCCAATATCCTAGAATCCAAGCAGATATCAATTCCCTTGACAGTTGAAGTCACTGACCCACTTCCATAATGTAGGTTCTGGTAGAATTCTCTAACTAGGTCAACATAGGTGACTTCCTTAAGGGAGCAGTAGAGTTCCCATCCTTGGTTTTTAATTTTACTTGCAAAAGTAAAACCTTCTTTCTCAAAGAACCGAAAATCTATATTTTTCCCGGTTTCTACTTTTCTATCAGAAAGAGGATTTACACTGGGGCTTATGGAGGATTGAGAGGGACCTTGAGCAGGTACTGAAACTGGAGTGGGAGCAGTTGAAGACTGAGCATGCCTTTTCTTTCGGACAATTTCTTCAGGCTCACGGATTGATTTTCTTCTTTGGGGAAGCTTCATCTTTGGAGCCATATCCACTATAGTAGCAGGCAAGGAGACTTGAATTCAGTGGAGGAGGGATCACAAGAGAGAAAGGAGGGATTTTGGTGGAGAAAAGAAGTGGATTTTGGAAGATTGGTGAAGTGCTAGGGCACGTTCCAACCGCGCCAAGCAATGCGAGAAAGCCCGAAAAGTTCCTTTCTAAGGTGATGATTTTTGGTGGAGAGGAGGAGGGAGAATTGTCTCGAAATTAATCCTTGGATTTGGAGCAAAAAGAGTTGGAGAAGACGGCTTTTGGAAGAAGGACGATGGGAAGATGAGTCGTCTCACAAACAGTAACCCTTATAAAAACAATGAACCCGTTGAAAGTTGGTGGGATTTACAAGTTTGCCATTGAGTCGACTCATGGAGGTCGACTCATGAAGTTCAGAAATTCAGAAAAAATACAAATAAATTCTAAAAAAATTCAAAATTTTGGGTGAAAGAATTTTGCTTAATGATAAGTTTTTAGAATGATAAATTTGAGCTTTTGGGACCAGGATAGTTGTTGGAAATTGGGCTCTAAGAATATTTGATATCAATTAAGAGAAGTTTAGGCATATGGATCTAGAATTCCTAGATTTCTCCTAATTTCACAGAATCTATCCTCACTAAGGGCCTTTGTAAAGATATCAGCTAATTGATTTTCAGTGCAAACATATTCAAAAATTATATTTTTGTTTTGAACATGTTCTCTTATGAAATGATGTCTTATTTCAATATGTTTAGATCTTGAGTGTTGAATTAGATTTTTAGATAGATTTATGGCACTTGTGTTGTCACATCTTATTGGTGTTTCATTAAGTTTGATTCCAAAATCTTCGAGTTGTTGCTTGTTGGTGCAAAAATCCACCTGCGCCGGAGAAGCTGGAGTTGAGGAGGCCGCGGTCGCCGTCGGGACCTGCAAGGGAAGTCTAAACCGGAGGTGGGGTTGCTCCGGCAAGACCCTCCGACGCTCAAGTCAGTTCTCTGCCTCAACAAGAATGGAGTGCTCGAACGGAGAATTTAGCAGAGTTTTGAGATAAGAAAAATGAGCTTAAAAAAATAACGTATCTGAGTCTCCCCTTTTTATAGGCGGGGGAGGCAACGGACTGATGGCGACGTGTGTAACCGTCTGGTAGTGGGCCGCCCACGGTCAGGGAAATTAATTGTGGAGAGTGGTGGGGTAGACTCGTGGCTGTTGTCATAGTCTGCCACGTATGGCCTGTTGCGGATAGTGGGGCGGCGTCCGTTGCCGCTAGCTGTCAGTGAGTAGTGGGATCGTGCAGCACCTGCCGCAGGGAGTGGGACAGAATCGTGGCCGTTTGCTACAGCCTGTCAGGGAGTAATGGGTCCGTTGCTGGAGCCGCGTAGAATCCGCTGTAGGACCTGGAACAGGATCATGATTGTTGTCGCGATCTGCCGAGGGGGTGCGGATCTGTCGATTGAGGTTCGGCCGCGGTTGGAGTCCGGCCTCCGTAGGAGCCCGGGCGGAACCGCTCTGATGTCGAAGGTGGAGCCCGGCTCCCGTAGGAGTCCGGGCGGAGCCGCTCTGATGTCGAAGGTGGAGCCCGGCTCCCGTAGGAGTCCGGGCGGAGCCGTTCTGATGTCGGAGGTGGAGCCCGACTCCCATAGGAGTCCGGGCGGAGCCGTTCTGGTGTCGGAGGTGGAGTCCGGCTCCCGTAGGAGTCCGAGCGGAGCCGCTCTGATGTCGGAGGTGGAGCCCGGCTCCCGTAGGAGTCCGGGCGGAGCCGTTCTGATGTCGGAGGTGGAGCCCGACTCCCGTAGGAGTCCGGGCGGAGCCGTTCTGGTGTCGGAGGTGGAGTCCGGCTCATGTAGGAGTCCGGGCGGAGCCGCTCTGATGTCGAAGGTGGAGCCCAGCTCCCGTAGGAGTCCGGGAGGAGCTGCTGCAAACAAAGTCAAGGGTGAAGTCCGGCTCTGATAGGAGTCCGGATTGAGCTTACCAGCGATTGATATTGAGAGCGGAGCCCGGCTCCCATAGGAGTCCGGGCGGAGCTGTTTTGATGTTGGCGGCGGAGCCCGGCTCCCGTAGGAGTCCGGGCGGAGCAGCGCTTGCTGATGGCGGTGGAGCCCGGCTCCCGTAGGAGTCCGGGCGGAGCTGCACTTGCTGATGGCGGTGGAGCCTGGCTCCCGTAGGAGTCCGGGCGGAGCTGTGCTGATGCCGTCGGTGGAGCCCGGCTCCCGTAGGAGTCCGGGCTGAGCCTTTCTGATGTCGGAGGTGGAGCCCGGCTCCCGTAGGAGTCCGGGCAGAGCCGTTCTGATGGGAATTTCGGCCGCGGGTATTTTATACCCAACATTGCTTAATCCATAAGATTTGAGCACAACAACTTCCGGCTGCAATGTATTCGGCCTCAGCCGTAGACAGTGCCACCGAATTTTGTTTCTTGCTAAACCATGAGATTAGGTTAACTCCAAGAAATTGGCAAGTTCCACTTGTGCTTTTTCTATCTAATTTACATCCAGCAAAATCAGCATCTGAATATCCTAATAAATTAATTTGTGAGTCCTTAGAGTACCATAACCCTAGAGTTTGAGTACCATTTAAGTATCTAAGGATTCTTTTAACAGCATTCAAATGAGATTCCTTAGGATTAGATTGATATCTAGCACATAAACAAACACTAAACATGATATCAGGCCTACTTGCAGTTAAATATAGTAATGAACCAATTATATCTCTATAGTATTTTAAGTCTACGCTTTTACCTTCATCATCCTTGTCAAGCTTACATGAGGGACTCATTGGTGTGCCAATTGGTTTGCAGTTCTCCATTCCAAATCTTTTGAGTAGTTCCTTGGTGTACTTGCTTTGGGTGATGGAGATTCCCTCTTTTGATTGTTTGATTTGGAGTCCGAGGAAGAAGGTGAGTTCTCCCATCATGCTCATCTCGAACTCTCCCTGCATAAGCTTAGCAAAGTCTTGACAAAGGGATTCATTAGTAGACCCAAAAACTATGTCATCAACATAAATTTGTATAATTAGCATATCATTTTGATTTCTTTTAATAAATAGGGTTGTATCTACATTACCTCTTGTAAAACCATTATTTAGTAAAAATTTACTTAGCCTTTCATACCATGCTCTAGGTGCTTGTTTTAATCCATATAAAGCTTTATTTAATCTAAAGACATGATTAGGAAAAGCATGATTTTCAAATCCAGGGGGTTGTTCTACATATACTTCTTCAGAGATATATCCATTTAAAAATGCACTTTTAACATCTATTTGAAATAATTTGAATTTCATAAAGCAAGCATATGCAAGTAGAAGTCTAATAGCTTCTAATCTAGCAACAGGTGCAAAGGTTTCATCAAAATCAATTCCTTCTTCTTGATTATATCCCTTAGCAACCAGTCTTGCTTTATTTCTAATTACATTTCCATGCTCATCTAATTTGTTTCTAAAGACCCATTTTGTGCCAATTATTGAATAATCTTTAGGTCTTGTCACTAAGGTCCAAACATTATTTCTTTCAAATTGATTAAGTTCTTCTTGCATAGCATTAATCCAGTTATGATCATTTTCAGCTTCTTCAAAAGTTTTAGGTTCAAGTTGAGATACAAAAGCACAATGATTAAGTACATCTCTAAGTGAAGAACGTATTTTTACCCCATGCATAGGATCACCGATAATTAACTTCTTAGGGTGGTTGTGAACATACCTCCATTCCTTGGGTAGGTCATTGTACCTTGAGGTTGTTCTTGAATTTCTTCACTTCTCTTATCTTGTTTATCTTCTTGATCCTTGTCTTCTAGAGTTGCTGAGTCTTTCAGAGTGATCTCCTTCATACCTTCTATTAGTGGCTCTGCATCATCAACACCCTCATTCTTCCTTGAAGGAAGATCGTTAGATTCATCAAAAACAACATGTATGGACTCCTCAACTACTAAAGTTCTTTTGTTGAAAACTCTAAATGCTTTACTAGTAGAGGAGTAACCTAGAAAGATTGCTTCATCTGATTTTGCATCAAATTTACTAAATTTTTCTTTGCCATTAATTAATACGAAACATCGGCAACCAAAAATATAAAAATATGCAATATTTGGTTTTCTTCCTTTCCAAAGTTCATAGGGGATTTTCTTTAAAAATTATCTAATTAAAGCACGATTTAAAATGTAGCATGCTGTGTTAATAGCTTCCGCCCAAAAATATCTTGGAAGGTTGCTTTCACAAAGCATGGTACGGGCCATTTCTTCTAAGGTTCTGTTTTTCCTTTCAACTACCCCATTCTGTTGGGGTGTCCTAGGAGCAGAGAAGTTATGGCCTATTCCATTTTCATCACAAAAATTTTTAAAGTCATGATTTTCAAATTCAGTTCCATGATCACTTCTAATATTTTGAATTGAAAACCCTTTTTCATTAGTGACTTTTTGATGAAATTTAGTGAAAATATGAAAAGTTTCATTTTTGTGAGCTAAAAAGAAAACCCAAGTAAAACGAGAGTAATCATCTATTATTACAAAGCCATATCGTTTTCCTCCTAGACTAGTGGTTCTTGTTGGTCCAAATAAGTCCATATGTAAGAGCTCTAAAGGTCTAGAAGTTGAAACAGTGTTTTTGGATTTAAATGATACTCTAGTTTGTTTACCTAATTGGCATGCATCACAAATTCTATCCTTTTCAAAATTCAGTTTTGGCAAACCGAGAACTAAATCTTTCTTAATTAATTTTGAAAGAGAATGCATGCTTATATGTGCAAGTCTACGATGCCACAGCCAACTAGTCTCATTGATTTTAGCATTCAAGGATACTAGGCATTGCATGTCTAATTTGGCTAAGTCATTCAAATCTATCATATAAACATTGCCATGCCTATGTCCTATAAATTTAATGCCATCGTTAATAGGACTAGTCACAATGCAAACAGATGATTCAAAAACTACTTTATACCCTTTATCACAGAATTGACTAATGCTAAGTAAGTTATGCTTTAAACCTTTAACTAGTAAAACATTCTCAATGTATTTGGAGGGAGTGATACCAATGTTACCTATCCCGATGATCTTTCCTTTGCCATTATCTCCAAAGGTGACCATCCCTCCATCCTTAGCATCAAGCGTGATGAATTGTGATTCATCACCAGTCATGTGTCTCGAGCATCCGCTGTCAAGATACCATTTTCTGTTTCCTTCTTGGGATGCTAGACACACCTGCAAGCAAAGGTCAAGTTTCTATCTTAGGTACCCAAGCTTTCTTGGGTCCTTTTAGGTTAGTCAAAATGGTTCCTTTTGGAACCCATATTTTCTTTATAGTTGTGTTTGCAGATTTGTTAATAAGGCATGTGTATGATTTATGTCCTATTCTACCACATTTGAAACAACTAATATTTGTAGACTTGTTACTTGAATAGTTTACATAAATATCCTTCAAAAATTTTTGTTTCTTCAGGGGTTTATAGCCAAGTCCAGCCTTATCATATATAGCTTTCTGATTATCAAGAATCATATTTAGTTTGTTTGAACTTAAGGTGAACTTATCTACTATAGATTTCAGCTTGTTAATTTCATCCTTAAAGTTTTGATTTTCTTGAATCAATGTGAATTTTTCAATTGAAAGGTTTTCAGCTTGTTTTACTAAGAACTGATTTTCCAATTTCAGTTCTTTGTTTTTCTTCTCTAGTTTCTTTAATTCATCAATTGAATCATAGAATGCTTCATGCAATTCTTCAAAAGTAAATTCACTAGTGGATTCAGAGGTTACCTCATCTTCGTGTGCCATCAGGCACAGGTTGGCTTGTTCTGTTGAGGTTTCCTCGTCGGAGCTTGAGTCATCACTCGCACTTCAGGTCGCCATCATTGCCTTCTTTTTGAACTTCTTTGGACCTTTCTTCAATTGTGGACATTCGGATCTAAAATATCCTGGCTTCTTGCACTCGTAGCATATAAGGGGTTGATCTTTCTCCTTTTCTTTGCTTTGATCCCCTTTTGTGAATTTCTTTCTCATCCCCTGTTTCCTTTTTCTTAGAAACTTCTTAAATTTTCGGGTGATGAGTGCCATCTCTTCATCCTGTTCTTCATCTTCAGAGTCATCCGTTTCATAATCAGGTGAAGTTGTGGATTTGAGGACAATGGTTCTTTTCTTTTTGACTTCATCCTCTTGATGTTGCTTCATGCTAAGTTCATGAGTCATCAAGGATCCAAGAAGCTCTTCTAGAGGTAGAGTGTTCAAGTCCTTTGCTTCTTGGATGGCAGTCACCTTGGCTTCCCAAGTTCTTGGCAGTGACCTGAGAATCTTCCTTACAAGTTCACTGTTAGTATAAGATTTGCCAAGACTCTTTAAACCATTGATTATATCAGTAAAACGAGTAAACATAGCAGTTATGGACTCATCATGCTCTATTTTGAACAATTCATATTTATGTACAAGCATGTTTATTTTAGACTCTTTTACTTGATTTGTTCCCTCATGGGTTACTTCTAACTTATCCCATATTTCTTTAGCAGATGCACAAGTAGAAATACGATTAAATTCACTTGCATCAAGTGCACAATAAAGGACATTCATGGCTTTGGCATTTAATTGTGCCAATTTCTTGTCAACCTCATCCCATTCTTTTTCGGGTTTGGTTGACTTCTCACCATCTATAATCTTGGTGGGTGTGTGAGGACCGTTCACTATGATACTCCACATATCATAGTCGAGTGCTTGTATGAATATCTTCATCCGAGCTTTCCAATAGGTGTAATTAGACCCATTGAAAAGTGGAGGTCGGTTTGTAGATTGCCCCTCGACTAGAGAAGTACTGACATGGGTTGCCATAGATCTTTGGCTCTTTGATTGTTAGATCAAAGAAGGGCTAGAGCACCGGCTCTGATACCACTTGTTGCCCAGCTATGCAACCCAAGAGGGGGGGTGAATTGGGTTTCTAAAAATTTTAAGCCCAACTAATTACTTATGAAGAACAAAATAAAGACTTTAATTCAATATTAATTACCTAAAGTAGGAATGCAAAAATATAATAAAGAAATAAAGTGAAGCGATAAAGCACACCACAAACATAAGGATTTATAGTGGTTCGGTGCTAACCTTGCACCTACATCCACTCCCCAAGATCCTACTTGGGAATTTCAATCCACTATACTTTGTATTCAACCCGAATACAAAACGTCAGAAACTCCGACACTAGCTATCCCAAGCTAGATCACTTGTTTCTCGGGTACAAGTAAACCCAAAACACTCCGATTTCAGGTTCGGATCAACCTTTCCTTGTTTTGAAAATCCTCCAAAAACAAGAACAATTACTTACAAGAGTAAGAGAATTTAAAGCACAAATTAATACAATAACAGCTCCTTAAATGAGCGAATATAACAATAAAAACTTTACTCAAATGAAGAAACTCTTTTTGAATTTTCTCAAGATGGATGAACGCTTGAACGAATGCTTAAGAAGAGGTTGATCGTTGATTGAAGATCTCTTGAAAGCTTTGAAAGATCTCTTGATCAAGATTGAACAATAGGCTTGAAAGATCCTTTCTTTGAATGCTCTTGCTTTTCTCTTTCACAATCTCTCTTGTATATTGTGGATCCTCTCTCTTTTTCTTTTTGGATATTTCGTTGATCTCAGACTTTTTCGTGCAGATTTCGGATCCTCTCTCTTCTCTTTGATCTCACGTTTGATCTCTATTTAATCTGCAATTTCTTTCACCATTTTAAGCATTTTACAGCATTAGAAGCAAGAGAAAACAATTTAGGCAGATAAAGAGCCGTTAGAGCAATTTTAGGAAGCATAAAAGGTAATTAAAATGGGCAAAAAAATAGCCGTTGCTGACATTTTCCGTCGCAGGGGTCGACTCATGAGTCGACTCATGCATCAGGAGTCGACTCATGAGTCGACTTCTGTTGCATTTACCAGAGAATGCGTTTCTGGAAATTCTTGGCTCAAATCAGCAGGGGTCGACTCATGAGTCGACTCATGCCTTGTGGGTCGACTCATGAGTCGACTCACAGGTCGTGCCAAGCTAGAAAACTAGCATGCCAAGGAGAATTTTTGCGTGCCAATCAGCTCACAGTGCCATGAGTTGACTCATGAGTCGACTCATGCACTTCAAACCTTCATAACTTCAAAAATATAAGTCCAAAAATAATAAAATTTTCACCAATAGTTTTCAAATCATTTGTTTTATCAAATGATACTATCAAATCAGGATTTTAGTGAAATTATGATTTTGCCCTTGAAGAGCATAAGGACTTTTTTATTTTAAAATTATTTGTACCCCTTCAATCTGCTTTGTAATCATCAAAATCAATCTAGGAACAACAATAAAATTTTAAAAAAATACATGCACAAAATCGTCATGCTACCCTTCAACTGGTATCAGAGCCAGGTTCGTTATAACAGAACGTATATGCATGTAGATTTGAAATCTAATTTTTGTAATACATGAGATATATTATGATCTGATTTTAGATATGATCTAATATAAAAATTAGATCTAAAATAATTTAGATTAGATTTAAATTTTTGCATATATGATATGTCAGTAGATTAGATGATTCGATTAGTATATACTTGGATTGGGTTGATCACCAGGCTGTCCGGTTATAGAAGCAAAAAGGGTTTAAAAGCTCTCTCTTTCTATTCAGTAGGGTGCTCTTATGGCATGTAGGGATACTATGTGATTTAATCCCATGAAGAAGAATGCAAAAAGAAGAACTTACTTTTCTGTAAAATCCTAGATATTGAAACCCTAAGATTTGTTGTATGTGATACAAAGCATGAGTTGTATGAAAAGTAAAACATCTAATATATATGTTTAAAATTATTTTAATCATAAAAAATAAAATTTAGAATCATAAAATATTTAGATATGATTTAAAAATTCATTATGATTGATTTTATTTCAGTTTATGTGAGAATTTTCAGATCTGAAACTATATGATGCCTGCTAGCACGTCAACTAAGCTAACTCAGTTTTGATCTGAGTCGACCCGATCCCTTGGTTTAGTCGGCTCAGTGCTGACTGATCCGATCTAGTTATCTCAAGCCGAACAGTAATGGTTACTATTAGATTAGTTAATCAATCAAGTATCAGACTTAGTCGACCCACTGAAGTGAGCCGGCTCAGTTCAGGAGTAAGCCAACCTAGTTTTCAGAATAAAAAATTTTGCATAAAAATAATGTAAAATTATTTTATAAAATTGAAATGATTTCAATTAATAACCTTAATCTTTATTAATACTATACTTAATTAAGAATTAAGAAATATATTTTAGGTCTAGAATTGTGATTAAAGATCTTATGACATTGCATAAAATACGAGGCATGGATTAGCTCAAATCAGATCCTTTTAATTGGGTTAGACCTAAGGTTAGAATCATAGACTGAATAGACTAAAAAGAGTAGTTGATCAAATCTAACTAATAGTTAATTTAGATTAGGTCAAGGATACTCTAAATCAAACACAATAGTTGTAGAAGGTCAAGTCCATGTCTTTGATTAAATCAAATGGACCTTGATTGTGGCTCAAAGGTTGAGCCCGAATCATTGGACAGATTAAATCACTAGGTGACTAAAGTTGATCCATGTCATTAAGGTTAATCAGTATGACTGATTTAGGTATCCTCAACCGACTTGTCTCAGTCTTTCTCATGACTTAGTGAAGTCAGTGAGAAGATTTACGATTTGCTGGTTGGACCAGCTATTCTTTAGTCCTTTATATAACTTGATGAAGTCAATGGGAGGATTTATGACTTGCAGGTCTACTGATTACTTCTAAAATATGTTAACCAAATTTTTTAAATTATTAGGTTCATAAAATGAGCTAGTTATGGGGATAACTAGATAATAGCCTCTCATTAAGGTGCATGATAATGCATCCAATATTTTAAATAGGCATTGGTGGCGCTACACGTCTGATGTCTATTGAATATTGAAATTATCATTCATCATATGACCATCTTGTTGTGTCCTTCAAATCAATGGTCAGGTTGGTCGAGCCACATTCGGGTCTAGGCATTCATTTGCTGGATACACTTGATGTAGCCACATTAATAGTTGGATCTAACTGAGTTTTTCAGTGGAGGCACCATATGCCTACTGAAGAGATACCTGGGGCAAACTTTGATTGCTAGAAATTGTTTGAAAAAATAATTGGTTAGGAACCTACCCATGGATGCATTAGGGTTGGTCGAGCCACACTCGAGCCCAAATACAGTCTGTGTGGATTTTAGTACCCACTAAAAAATTAAAATAATTCTTTAAATTGGAGGTAGAGGCTACCAATTCATATAAAATAGTGGAAGAACCTTTAGACTAAAGTCCAAGTCTTTAGACTTAAAATAGTTCATATACTAATAGGTCAATTATTTTTTTTTTAAAAATGGCTAAAAAATTATCACTCAGTTCACTGTTAGATAGTGACAACTTTATCGAACCTAACTTCGATACGAAGTATCGAAAGTTAAGCATAGTCCTTGAGCCTGAATTGATCAAGAAGTCTAAGGTTAACCCAAATAGACCTAAAAGAGAAATCAGTAAATGGTAGTTGGTCAAGATATATATATGATAACTCTTTAAAATTTTTTTATTGATAATACTACTATTTGGGTATAGGATACCGACAGTACAAGTCATGCTTGCAAATAGTTGTAAAAGACTTCAGGATAGTAGAATGTTTGAAAATGATAAGAGACTCTTGAATGTAAGAGATGAAAGTTTGTTCCAATCTTAACATTAGGAATCGTTGAGCTTGTTTTCAATCCTGAATATGTTATTTTAAGAGATTGTCACTACTATCTAATCTTATTGATGGTGTCAATAAGATTGATTATTGTGATATCATTGTGAAAGATACTATAATAATGAGTGGACAATTAAAAATGACATAAACCAGTACCACAGCCTATTAATGTAATGTACACGTCTAACTAGCATCCTAGATTAGATAATGTCATTAAAGCCTATCTTTGGCATAATAGACTTACCTTTTATTGAAAAGGATAAATGAGCCAGTGATGTTCTGAGTTTGATACATATTGATGTTTGTACACATGAACATAAGCGCCAGAAGAGGGCTTTACTACTTCATTAAAATCTTCGATAATATATCTTGGTATGGGTGCGTCTTGCTTATGAAGCACAAGTTTGAATCGGTTGAAATGTTCAAATGATTCTGTAATGAGGTAAAAAAATAAACTACAAAGAGTATTAAAATTCATCGGTTAGACTGATGAAGTGAATGCCTTTACAGTAAATTTTAGACATATCTAAGGAGAGAATTGGATTCTCTCTCAATGGATCTCTCTTAGGATACCACAATTTAAAAGGATGTCTGAAAGGAAGAATCGAACATTGTTATATATAGTTCAGTCCACTAGGTTTGCTAGTCTGCCTGAGATTATGTTTTAGAGACTACTTGATATGTGCTCAAAAAAGTTTTGAGCAAATCGGTCACCAAATGTTCATATGAGATATGAACTTGGATAATTCGATGCTCTCTTATCTTAAGATTTGAGAGGTCGGATTTATGTAAAACATTCATAAACTGACTAGCTTGGATTTTGGTCTGATAAATATTAATTTAGGGATAATCCTTTTACCTTTCTAATGGATATAAGATGTTCATGAATCTTAAGGCATTCTTTTTGAAAAAAAAATTTCTTGGTAAAGAAAATGATGCCGTTAAGAATAAGTTTAGTGAAGCTTGATAGGTAGAGGAACCAATTCTGACACATAAACCAACAGAATCAAATTTGATTAGATCAAATTTGAAGCCTGATGCAAAGGCATCCATAAGGAGATATGGTAGAGTATCATGTCAGTCAGACAGATACTTTGATTTTTAAGTTCGAGATGGGGATTAGATCCCCTATACAAATGTCATATATGGATCTAACTTTGAGAAGTGGCTTGGAGCCATTAAATTTGAAATGAAGTCCATGAAGATCGATAAAGTATGGACATTCAATGATTCACCTGAAGGGATAAGACCCATAGGATATAAGTGGATTTTAGATAGATAAGAGGCACAGACGGAAAGATGGAGACCTATTAATTCTGTTTGGTTGCCAAGAGATTTCATCAAAGTTATAATGTTGGCTATGACGAGATATTTTTTCGTTTGGCAATCTACAATTCATTTAGATTGAATCAAGCTTCTCAAAGTTGGAACATATATTTTGAATGCATGGCTTCATTGAGAATGAAGCAGAATCTTATATGTATAAATAGATTGATAGTTCTGTAATAGTATTCTTTGTATTGTTTGGATGAAATTTTCTTAATCGAGATGACATCCCTATATTATAGGGAATAAAAGCTTGGTTGTCATCTTTATTCTCCATAAAAATATGGAAGGTTATGAGAATCATCCTTAAGTATTTGTGAAATACCAAGGATAAGTAGCTCATTTATAGAGAATCTGACTTAAAATTTATGGAATATAGATTTCAATTTCTAGTTGGATCGAAATGACAAAGTTGTATCAGGTTATATTTTTATCTTAAAAAGAGGAGCGACACAATGAAAAAGATCTATATAGTATTTAGTAGCCAGTTTTATTTGTGATATGGAGTTTATTGCGATATTTGATGCTGGTAAAGAAGTTGTTTGGTTATGGAAGTTCATTAGTGAGCTTGGAGTGGCACCCTTCAATGATGATCCAGTCCTTCTGTATTAACAGCAGTACCAGAGTCATAGCTCAAGTTGAAGAACTGATATTCCATCTGAGAATCAAATACTTTCTGCATTGCAATCACCTTATCTGAAAAGATTGAGATAAAGTTGATTTTAGAAAGATCGATTGAAAGGAGAACTTGGCCAACCCATTGACTAGAGCAATCGAATCTAAGGAGTTTGATGATCACAAATGGAAGATGGATATTTGATATCGATCTGATTGGCTTTAGTCCAAGTGAGAGTTGTTGAAAAATATATCTTAAAGCCAATCATCTAGGTTGCAGATGATTGTGCTCCATATATGTATATGAATTATAAAATGATAAATATTATCTGGTAGATTCATCATAAGGAATATATTTTTCTAAAAAGAACTCATATATTATGATGAAGTCCTTAGAGCTACTTTCAAAATGATAAAGAAGGATTTATCGTGTGGTTCTTAAATCCTACTCATGACCAAATGATACAATTGTTACAAAAATGATAATTGTATTAAGTGTAGGTCATTGTGTGCTATATTAGTTGGTTGTCCTCTTAACCAAGACATGTGGTGACATGAGTATGGCATACGGATGAAATGTAGGAGTATGTTTCACCGAGCGTGACCAACTTCGGAGTACTCTGTTGTCAAGGGTTGCTCTGATGGGATATGGGTATAAGTGTCCCTTGCCTAAGGCTGTCTTGGTGACTTGCAAGCAACTCACTGTGCTTTGGTGCCGGACTATCTAAATTTCTAATTCGATGATGAAAATTTTTGGGTATAGTCAAGTACTGATGTACACCATCATGAAGAAAGAGATGATCACATGCCATATACAGATTCAAGAGCTAAATTGATGACTTTACTCACGTGCGTAGAAGCATGATGTGGTGCGAATCAGATTTGGCAGAAATTTGAAAGAAATTATTGCTTGAAAAAGGGCCGAGTTTAGAAGCTTGTTTTTGTTCTTCCTAATTCATCATGATCTCCAGCCACCATCATTTTCATAGTAGCAAGATATAACCAAAGTTATTTTATTCTTCCTAATTCACCGTGATCTCCAGCCACCATCATTTTCATAGTAGCAAGATGCAGCCAAAGTTATTTTGTTCTTCCTAATTCACCATGATCTCCAGCCACCATCATTTCCATAGTAGCAAGATACGGCCACTATCATTTCTTTTGTAGCAAGATATAGCGACCATCATTTCTATGATAGTCAAATTCTGTTATTTCCTTCCATTTACTGAATTTGTCTTATGTTCCCTCTCTTATCTATATAAAGAGAGATGACCTATGTATTCAATTCAGATTTTAATGAATAAAAATGAGTGTTGCTGAATTCTCTTATCTAACCCCTGTGTGTTAGTGGCGAGTTATAAATCTTAGAACTTATCACTGACTTTCTTCTTTTCTTGAGTGTGGTGTTCTACCCCTTTGTGATCTGATTGTGGCGATTTTCTTATCAATCAGATTTCAAATTTTTTTTTTCTTTTCTTATGCTCCAATATTTGTTCTTACCTATATAAGATAGTTATTCAGGCCTGGGCACATCAGTTTGGTATCAGAGCTTGAGGGAGTGTTTGACATCCAATCTGTCTGGAGGAGATGAGGCCCCTATTATTTCTAGAGGCATGAGTCTAGAACAAGCTCAGATTTTGGGGCTCCAACGACGTCAAGAAGAGATGATGGAGCAACTCAATCGCCTAACACAAGTATTTGAGCGGTTGGCAACACTTCCCCCACCACCACAGCAGCATGGCCATCCAACACCACGATGAGTTGATCGCGATGATGAAGAGGAGTATGACGAACTCGGAGATGATGATGGTGTGGAGGAACACCCATGGCAAAGGCGGCAACAAAGGAGTTCGGGAGACAATATTAAGATGAGGATCCCATCCTTTAAAGGAACCAGCTTATCCGAAGAATATCTGGAATGGGTGCAACATGTGGAGAAGGTCTTTGAATGTCAAGACTATTCTGAGATAAAAAAATGTAAACTTGCTGCCCTTGAATTCACTGATTACGCTAATCTTTGGTGGGAGAATGTGAAAGCTCAGCGTAGGAGGAATGGAGAAGAGGAGATCCAGAATTGGAGGCTTATGAAGCGGATCATGGAGAAGCAATTTGTCCCTCAATATTATAAGCAGGAACTGTTGGAAAATGTGTCCCAAAAAGCCAATCTCAAGCTGTTGACGGTTGAGCAACCAAGTATTGTAATTGATTTGTTAATAAATAAAATATATTTGGCATCTTCATCATAAGCTTTCATCTTCTAATAAACTCCGTTGTTATGATGAAGTCCTTAAGACTATTTAAGTTCGATAAAGAGAGGATTTATCGATTAGTCCTTAAAACTGTTCATGATCAAATGATAGGCTGTTAATAAGGATGACAGCTTCTATCGAGCATAGGTCGCTGTAGGCCATATGGGTTGGTTGTCTTCTTAACCAAGGAGTGTGGAGACACTGGTATGGCATACAGGTGAGATGTAAGAGTACATCATCATTAAACGTGACCAACTCCAGAGCATTCTGCTGTCGAGAATGTCTCTGATGGGATATAGGTATAAGTGTCCCTTAGACTTGAGATCGCCTCAGTGACTTGCAAGCAACTCACTGTGCTTTGGTACTGGACTAACTAAATTTCTAATTCAGGGATGGAAGGCTTCTGGGCACAGTCAAATACTTGCGAAGTCAGAGTATGATCGAGATGGGATTGACCACTCCAAGAGTTGGAGAAGAATGAGTCGCTGTATTTCAAATTTAGCAAAACCTTGGCCAGGGTAATCCATCAGATGGATTTGATATTTTGAAATACAATGTGGACAACATGATCAGAGTTGACAGTTGAACTCTGGGGTGTCCTATGATCATTTTGGTCAAGGGGATGAATTATATGAAAACTATATCCGCATGGGTTCTAAGGATGTTGTTCTACACATTCGACCTATCCGATCGTCGGGTACCATTGCTAGATGGTCACTTCAATTGGTACAAAAATTTATTTCTGTAATACTGGCTTAGGTTCGGACCTATGAGGTCACACACATTAGAGTTCATGATCCGATCGGATGGTTGATCAACGATTAAGAATCATTCTAGGGTTAAATGATCAATACGATTGACATTTAACCCAGTGCAAGTATTGCAGGAGAATCGATTAGCAATTCGATTGCTAATTGACTTAATTTGATTAAGCCAATGGGTTGAGATTAAGTCTAATTAAATATGATTTAATTAGATTTATTTTGGACTTGATTGGATCAAGTCCAATGGGTTTATTGGATAAGCCAAGTGCAAGGAAAAACTAGTCCTAGTTCAACTAGGACTTGGGTCAATCTAATTTCTAATTTGATTAGAAAATTAAATCAGATTTAAATCTAATTTAATCTGATTAAATTAGGTTCTTAATTGGGTTAAGACCTATTTTAATTAGGTTGATCTAATTTTGGTTTGATTTGGTTTGAGAAACCAAATTAAAACAAGTCATGAGATAGAATCCTAGTAAGACTAGGATTCCACCTTGCGCCACATAAGCCTTCCCCATGCCCTCTCTCTTATTCAACGCCAATCTCCACTTATTTTGTGCAACAAAAGTCCTCTCCTAGGTCTCTCCCACATTCACAAAAGGTTTCCTCTCTTCTTTCTTACATGGAAGGTGGTTTGGATCAAATCAAAAAGGAATAAGTTTGGATTTCGAATTCTATGAGATAGAGTTTTAGAAATCCAAAACTCTTTCAATTTTGCACCGAATTTATCCAAATTTATTTTGGAATTTTTGTGGCTTTTAGGGTACATATTGTGCACCCTTTTCTGATGATCCATGCACGAAAATATGGAGGAGGTACTCAAGAGTTGGGCACCCCTTAACTTGCCATGTTTGGATAAGCCTTGACCAGGTATTTGACCTAGACAAGGACTCTATCATATCTCTCTGTATAAAATGAGTTTCTTCATGAAATTTTAGCATAAGATAGAGATTTGAGAGATGTGCCATCCAAAAATTAGAGAGAAAGACCTTTGGGTCATGGAGATATAAAAGATGCAAGTTAGGGTGTCTAGAGAGAAAAATGTGAAGAAGAAGAGGGTCTTCTTCTAGTTTTTTTTGTTTTCATATCTTTCCTCCCTCCATCTTGAGTTTTCTGAGAGTGTCTCAGATCTGAAACTCCTCCTTTTACTTTTTATTTTTAGAAGAGTCCAAATCAAGAAGAAGGAGGCACCTGATCAACCATCAAAGAAGGATCAGCGCAGTACTAGCATACTATGCTGATTTCCTGAAGCAGGACTTCTGATCGAGATTCATGGGCTCGTGTGGATGACTCCTAGAGGCCGGATGCATGTGCGGCTTGCAATATCATCCTCAAGCCCGGATCAGCAAGGTTAGAATGTCTAACTTGCAAGGTAATAGATCTGATCTATTGTTTAATACATACATTAGATGTAGTATAGAAACATGTTGATATGATCAACATGTAGTTCATGCTATATTTATATATTTTAATTTTTGATTTAATACTATGTAATAATCATATAATAGAATCTTAGATCTAGAGATTCTCTGATTTTAGAAAATAAATTTTGATTTATTTTAGTCTTCCGCTGTATGATCTTAAAAAAGTTTCAAGATCTAACCCTGAAACCCTAGATCTGGTTCCTACAATTGGTATCAGAGCCTAGGTTCTTTATTACATGATTATTTATACATGCTTAGATT
The DNA here is from genome assembly GCF_000442705.2 of Elaeis guineensis. NCBI lineage: Eukaryota > Viridiplantae > Streptophyta > Magnoliopsida > Arecales > Arecaceae > Elaeis > Elaeis guineensis. The sequence continues at coordinate 52,158,548 of NC_026004.2, forward strand.
ATTTCTTAGATTAGATCTAATTTATAATCTGATTATTAAATCTAAAATTAAAATTTTAGATCAATCACAAACTGCAAGGTTGTCCTGCTGTAAGGTTTACCCCTTACAGTGCAAAGGTTGTCCTAGTTTATGTAGATCTAGCTTTAATCATAAATTTGTTAGATATGATCTAGATTAAATTTATGATTTATTAGATTTAAAAGATGTTTAAATCTGAAATAAAATCTTTTTGTTAATAATTTTTGTGTAAAAAAATTGTTTAAAGTTGAAATTATTTCAATTACATGAACCTGTTTAGATTAGATCTAAAGTAGTTTCATGTTTATTTCACTTGTATCTTGATTATGAATCAAACATGCAATATGATTGGTAGAATCATATTGTAAAATTATTTTACATATATGAAAATTATTTTTTGAAAAGTCAAACCCAACCCTCAGCCCAAAACTTAATTGAGAATTAAGAAGTTATTTGATTAGGTTCTAGGATTGTGAATTGAAGAACCTAAGACACAAATCATAACACATTGGGTTAATGGGTTAGTGGAAATTCGGTCCATTAATTGGGTTAGACCTATGGTTAGATTAAAGATAAACTTAATTAGAGAATTGACTAAATCTAATCAATTGTTGTCTTAGATTAGGTCAAGAATTCTCTAGATCAATTACAATAGTTGTAGTTGGTCAAGTCCATATCTTTAACGAGAACCAAATGGACTTGATTCTTGGCTAAGCGGTCTAGCACGAACTGTTAGGTTGATCTAATCGAAACTAATTAAATCAGTTGGTGTCTAAGGTAAACCAGACCGGTGGTTTTTAATTGGGAGCCCGCTTACCTGACCATTTCTGATGGTGTCTAAGGCAAGCTTTGGCAGACCCTCCCACTGATCGAACTTACTTGACCTCTTGGTGAAATTATGTTTTGATTGGATCACTTGACTATTCGAGCTGACCCATGTCAGCTAGGTAAATCAGTGTGACTGATTTAGGTGCTCCTAGACCAGCCCTTTTAATGGTCTCCCTTAAGCTCACTTGGTGAAGCCAGTGGGAGGATCATGATAAGCTGGTTCATCTGACCTCATCCTCCAAATTATTTAAATCTTCTAAAATTATTAGGTCCTTAAAATGATAAAGTTATGGAGATAACTGAGTCATAGCCTCCCATTAAGGTGTTTGATAATGAGTCCATTAACTCAATAATCATTGCAGACCCAAAGGTCTGGTGCTTATTGACTAATGGAATTATCACTCATCATATGATGACTTAAAAGTATCTCTCTAATGGTGGTTAGGTGAGCCAACTAAAGTTGGGCTTAATCATTCGTTGGTTAGATACACCAAGTATGATCATGTTAATGGTTGGACCTAATCGGATCCTTGCAGTGGAGGCCAAAGCCTACTGATTAGGTTTCTAGGGCAAAATTAAAATTACTAGAAATTATTTAGAGAAATAATTGGTTATGAACCTACCCTTAGATGTACATGGGTTGACCAACCAAAGTTGGGCTTATGTGTAGTCTAAGTGGATTCTAGTACCCGCTAAGGAATTAGGATAATTCCTTGAGTTGGAGGTAGAGGCTACCAATTCGAATAAAATAGTGGGAGAAACCTTTTGATTAAAGTCTAAATCTTTAGGTTTAATGAATCAATTACTAATTAGGTTATGGTTCTCCTTTGTGCAAATATGGCCACTTTCCTATCACTCCGATCATTGTTGGTCAATGATAAGTTGGTGGGACCCAACTTCGGTAGCTGGTACCGAAAGTTGAAGATAGTCCTGGAGCATGAACGGATCCTATATGTGATAATGGATCCTGCACCTGAGGAGCCAACTATCAATGCACGTGGAACAGTCAGAGATACTTACGAGAAGTGGCTCAGTGATCGGACCACGATGCGCTGTATCATGATGGCTATTATGAGCGATGAGTTCAGTCGCAGATTTGAGATGGCTCAGCCAAAGGACATGCTTCAAGTGTTGGAGGATGCCTTTGGCACACCCGATGACGTAGAGAGGCACAAGACTAGTTGTGCCATCTTCAACGCCAAAATGCGGGATGATGCCTCTATCACTCATCATGTATTGTACATGATCGAGCTGATGGAACGATTGAGCAAGCTCGACTTTTCCTTGCATGAGTAGCTTGGGAAAGATGCAATACTGAACTCACTGCCCAAGTCTTATCTCCCATTCCTCACTCATTATAGAATGACAAAGCCTGAAGTAAACTACCACGGGTTACTGGGGTTGCTTCAGAACTTTAAGAAGGATCACCAACTTCACAAGGAGTTGGTGAACTTAGTGGGAGGTTCGTCTTCTGGTTCTCGACCTTTTAAGAAAGGAAAGAAGAACAAGAAGAAGAAAGTGAAGAAGGTGCAAGTTCAGGCTGGGACATCAGTGCAGAGCCAGACCAAAAAGATCAAGCCTGATAAGAGTCTATTCTACTGGCAAGCACCCTAGATTAGATAGTGTGTCAGATATCTACTTATGGCATTAGAGGCTAGGTCATATAAACAAGAACAGAATAAACAGGTTAACTCAAGAGGAAATCCTTGAAGTCAGTGATTGTGAATCACTTCCAACCTGTGAGTCCTGTCTTCTTGGTAAAATGACCAAGTCACCTTTTACTGGAAAAGGTGAGAGAGCTACTGAGCTCTTGGGACTAATACATACTGATGTATGCGGGCCCATGAGCACCAGTGCTAGAGGTGGATATTTCTACTTCATAACTTTCACGGCTTGAACAAGGAGATTCTGATACGGTGGAGTTGCAATCTTATGTGTTTCTTGACGATGTGATCAAACTTACTGTTAAGGTGGAGAGACAGTGCAAGCGTGGTGCAAGTAAGTCGAGTAAGACTACCAACTCATCTTCCTTATCACCATGGTCCATCCCTAAGGCGGTTCCAAAACAAGTAGAAAAAGGTGATTCTAACAAGCAAGTCACAGATGCGGCCAAAGAAAAAGAGAAGGTGGGAAATTCACCACCTCCCAGGCGAAATCGAGATATCAAGTATTTTAAGTGTTTTGGTTACGGTCATATAGCCTCTGAATGTCCAAACAAGAGGGTGATGTTCATTTGGGAGTCACAAGAAGAAATTGAAAGTGAAGATGAGGCTATTTTGGAAGAGGTAGAAGAAGTTTATGTGGAGTTTGCAGATGAAGGAGAGCTGTTGGTTATTCACTGCAACCTGAACCTACAAGCCAAAGTGGATGATGAGCAGCGCAAAAATATCTTTCATACCAGGTGCACCATCCATGACAAGGTATGTGGTGTTATCATTGAGGGGGTAGTTGTACCTGAAGTAAATTTTAGGTGCAGAGGTAAAATGATAATTTTAAAATATTTTCAAAATTATTAGTTTACTGTAAAAATTATTAATTAATCTAATTAATTAATATGTATAAACTCTACACAAGGATCTAAATATAATATATATATATATAGCATGCATTTAAATTTAAAATTCAAACTTCTACAGTAAATATTTTATTGTTATGTGTTCAGAACACATTACCTTTGTGCGGGTAGTCGATCGTCGTAATCTGATCACTGTCGGGAGGGTCTGATCATCGTAACGTAGCCACACAGTATGTCTGGCCTCTGCGGATCATCCACACGAGCTCCCGATCTGATCGGCTCCTCACGAATGCTAGTTCGTGGCGGAACCCTTTCGTCGGCTGATGTTGATCGAACTCCTTTGATCTTGATCTGTCGACTCTTTGGATGCTCCGAATCATCAGCAGAGGTGCTTGAGAGGTTGATGAATCTCTTCCTGAGATCTGGTAGGCTCACGATACTCGTAGCTCACTTTCTCACTTCTCAAACCCTAGGCAGAAATCCTAGGGTACTTTCAAAAAAGCCTGCACCTTTTTCTTTTTCTTTTCTTTTCTCTTCTTTTTCTTTCTTTTCTCTTCTTTTTCTTTCTTTTCTCATGCACCCTTTTTCTCTCTGATCAGATTAGCACATGCCCTATCTTCTCTTCCTTTTAAAAAGAGAGCAAAACGCATCTTTGCAGCATTTTCTCCGCATTAGAAGATAAAGATAAGTGGTTGCTCATTTGAATTCAAATCGAATTTGAATTCAAATGCCAACCAACTCATTCTTATCCACTCTACACATGAGAAGAGAGGGGCATGGGCATATTTGTGCATGGAGACTTTACACGAGAAACCTTATCTCGTATGAAAGAAGGGGCGCACAAAATAAAGGGTGGGCGCAGAGATTTGTTATCCATTCAAATTCAAATATCTTTTGAATTTGAATGGCCAACCAATCTCATCCTTATCCATTCAAAATGGCACACAAATAAGTGGCGTGGGATGGCTTCTGCGTGGGAGAAAATTCACGAGAACTTGTTTCTCGTGAATTCAAATGGGCATAGATAAGTGAGGTGGCGCAGGGAGAAAAGGTTAAAGTGGTTTGAACCTAATTGAGCCAACCTAATCAAAATAGGTTAGACACAATTAGACTAAATTAAACCCAACATAATTTGGATTAATTAGATTCAATAAAATCCTAATCAAATCAGAAATTGACTAAGCCCAACCCCTGATCAGATCAGGGACCAAACCACCTTGGCGATTAGGTCAACACTTAACCTAATCGGGTCAAACCCAACTGAATCCAATTCAATTGAACTTGATCCAAAAATAATTACTCAATCAAATTGAGTTAATTAATGATCAAATCACTAATTAAATCTCTCATAAATATTGAGTCCAAATTCGATGGGCAATCGGGCATCAGAGTCCATCGATATGAAATCCTGATAAAAAATTTCCAAACCAGTGGGACTGTTGACCCCGGTACCCAAAATGTATGGTTCTCATGATCAGAGAATCTTGATTCTCAATCACAGAGTCTCAGACATATAGGACTCATAGTCCACGAGCATTAGGACTCTTCATCAGCCATCTGATCAGATAACAACCTCTAATGTGTGTGACCCCATAGGTTCGAACCTAAGTCGGTAGCACAGAAATCAATTCCTGTACTAATCGAAGTGACCATCTACCAATGGTACCCGATATTCGGATAGGTCGAATAGTCGCAATTGCAACATTCAGAACCTACGTGAATATGATTACTGTATAATTCATCCCTTTTGACCCCTGTATTTAGGATGACTCAGGGTTAAACTGTCAATCCTGATTAGATCATCCGAATCGTGCTCAACTCAAACAGTCTTGTGACTCCTCACTAGGACTACCCTGGCTAAGATTTTGCTAAATTAAAATACGACTGTACACAGCTCCTGAACTGGAGTGGTCAATCCCATCTTGACACATGCACTGACAAGTCAAGTACTTGACTACACCCAGCATCCTTCCGTCACTGAATTAGAAATTCAAATAGTCCAGTGCCTAAGTGCAGTGAGTTGCTTGCAAGTCACCGTGGCGGTCTCAGATCGGAGGGACAGTTATACCTATATCCCATCGGAGTAAATCTTGACAGTAGAAAAAGCTTCAGAGTCGGTCATGTTCAGTGCAGATGTACCCTTACATCTCACCTGTATGCCATACCAGTGTCTCCACACTCCTTGGTTAAGAGGACAACCAACTCATATGGAACACAATGACCTATGCTTGATTAACGTTGTCATCCTTGGTAACAACGTATCATTTGATCGCGAATAGGTTTAAAGACTAAACGACAAATCCTCCTTTGTCGAGTCTAAATAGTCCTAAGAACTTCACCACAATACAGGAGCTCATTAGAAGATGAAATAATTTATGATGAAGAATATCAAAATAATTTTTATTTATTTATAATTCATTTACTAATACAGGAAAGAGCACAACCATCAACAGGCTGACGATTGGCTTTGGGATACTATTCCCAACAATCTTCCACTTAGCCTAAAGCCAATCGGTGCAGTATCTAATACCCATCTTCGACTTGAAGTCGTCGAACTCCTTCACCGCAATGGCTTTAGTGAATGGGTCGGTCAGGTTCTCCTTTCTGTCGAACTTTTGAAGGTCGACGTCATCTCGATCCATGATTTTTCGGATGAGATGGTAGCGGTGCAGAATATGCTTCGTCTGTTGGTGTGCCTTCGGTTCCTTCACCTGAGCAATGGCTCCAGAGCTGTCACAGTAGAGCAGAACTGGACCAACAAGGGAGGGTGCTACTCCGAGCTCGGTGATGAATTTCTTTAGCCACACCGCTTCTTTGGCAGCATCTGATGCAGCAACATACTCTGCCTCGCAAACTGAATCAGCCATAATGTGCTGCTTGAAACTCTTCCAGCAGACAGCCCCACTATTAAGGGTAGAAACAAATCCTGACACACTCTTGCTGTCATCATGATCAGACTGGAAACTAGAGTCTGTAAACCCTATAAGTCTCAAGTCCGATTCACCATAAACAAGCCACTGGTCCTTAGTATTTCTTAAATACTTCAGGATGGTTTTAACAACCTTCCAATGATTCTCTCCTGAATCAGATTGGTATCTACTCACTACCCCTAGTGAGTATGTCACATCTGATCATGTACATATCATGGCGTACATGATAGATCCCACTGTCGAAACATATGGAATTCTACCCATACGCTCTCTCTCTTGAGGTGTTGTCGGACAATCCCTCTTCAAGAGAAATTTCATGGCCTATCGGTAGATAGCCTTTCTTAAAATTCTCCATGCTGAACCTCTTCAGCATAGTATCAATATACGTGGACTGGGATAAGCCAAGCAACCTTTTAGATCTATCCCTATATATCCTCATCCCTAGGATGTAGGAAGCTTCTCCCAGATCCTTCATGGAGAACTATGACGATAGTCAAATCTTTATTCTCTATAATGCAGGGACATCATTTCTGATTAAGAGAATGTCATCCACATATAATACAAAAAATACCACTACTGGACCATTAGCCCACTTATAAATGCAGGGCTCTTCTCCGTTCTTAACGAAGCCATACGTTTTGATCGTTCTATCAAAATATATGTTCCAACTCTGGGATGCTTGCTTAAGTATATAAATGGACCTCTATAGCCTGCACACCTTAGACTCATCTGTGGATGTGAATCCTTCAGGTTGTATCATATACACCTCTTCGTCCAGCTCTCCACTTAGAAAAGCTGTCTTCACATCCATCTGCCAGATTTCATAGTCCAGATGGACAGCTATCGCAAGCATAATCCGAATAGATTTGAGCATTGCCATAGGAGAAAATGTCTCATCATAGTCTATACCATAACGTTGACGATATCCCTTGGAACCTGATGGGCTTTATAGGTCTCCACCTTTCCATCTGCGCCCCTCTTCCTCTTGAAGACCCAATTACACCTTATGGGTTTTACTCCTTCGGGTGGGTCAACCAATGTCCACACATCGTTGACCTTCATGGACTCCATTTCGGATTTCATGGCCTCTAGCTATTTCTCAGAGTCAGGTCTCTGCATTGCATCTATGTAGGTGATCGGATCCTCATCGTTTTCATCAAGTTTGACAGGATCACCATTCTGGACCAAGAAACCATAGTATCTGTCCGGTTGACGTGGTACTTTACCAGACCGCCTTAAGGATGCAGGAACAATGGGCTCCAGATTTGATCTAACCAAATCTGGTTCAGGTTCAGCTACTTGTGTCGGTTTTTCCACCTGTCGAACTTCCTCAAGTTCGACCTTAGAGGCAACAGTCCCTTCACCAAGGAACTTTTTTTCCAAAAAAATTATCTTAAGGCTGACAAACACCTTATGCTCATCAGCTAAGTAGAAATAATACCCTTTGATCTCTTTTGGGTACCCTATGAAATAACACTTGTCAGACCTAGGTTCAAGCTTGTCCGTAATTAAATATTTAACATAAGCCGGACACCCCCAAACCCTAAGGTGCGAGAGTACTGGCTTACGTCCTATCCATATCTCATATGGCATTTTGGTTACGGACTTACTTGAAACCCTATTTAGAAGGTAACAAGTCGATTTGAGCGCATATCCCCAGAGGGAGATCGGCAGACCAGCAAACCCCATCATGGATCGAACCATGTCCAACAAGGTCTGATTTCTCCTTTCAGACACACCATTATACTGTGGTGTTCCAGGAGGAGTCTACTGAGAGAGAATCCCATTCTCCCTAAGATATGTCAGAAACTCATTGAAAAGGTATTCATCTCCTCGATCAGATCGAAGAGTTTTAATATACTTTTTAGTTTATTTTTCTACCTTATTTCAGAATAGTTTGAACATTTCAAACGACTCTGACTTATGCTTCATTAAGTAGACATATCCATACCTCGATAGGTCGTCTGTGAAGGTTATGAAGTAGAAATATCACCGCTTGCACTTGAGCTCATGGGTCCACATACATCAGAATGTACCAGACCCAAGAGTTCACTGGCTCGCTCACCTTTTCCAGTAAAAGGTGACTTGATCATCTTCCCAAGAAGATAGGACTCACAGGTTGAAAGTGATTCACAATCACCAATTTTAAGAATTTCTTTTTGAGCCAACCTGTTTATTCTGTTCTTATTGATATGACCTAGCCTACAGTGCCAAAGGTAGACTTCTGACATATTATCCATTCTAGGGCATTTACCAGAGGTTTGAACCACATTAACAGGCTGTGATAGTAAGTAAATTCTATTATTTAGTTGTCCAACAAATATTGTAACACCATTCAAAATGATATTGCAAATATTTTTTTTATTAAAAATTCATAACTATTCATGGCCAAAAGGCCTACAGAAATAATATTTAATAAAAAATTTGGACAATAGTGACATTCACTCAGAATTACATTACAAGAATTGATTACAAGATTCATGATTCCTAAAGCTAGAACTGAAACTTTGCTTCCATCTCCAACGTTCAGAAACCTCTCGCCTTCATCAAATCTCCTACTGACCTGCAGACCCTGCATCGAATTACAGATATGATAAGGGCTTTCGATATCCAATACTCAGGTAGTAGTATCACAAATGGAAAAGTTGCAAGGTGTTATCATATAATTACCTTGCTTCTTCTTCGGCCTGTTCGGATCCAGGGAGGCAATGTATAGAGGACAGTTCCTCTTCCAGCGCCCCTGCTTCTTGCAAAAGAAGCACTCCACCTGGCTCTGGTCGGGCTTGCGCTTCTTTGTCTGATGCTGTGCAGATGTCCCAGCATGCGGCTGCACCTTCTTATTCTTCTTCTTCTTCTTCTTGTTCTTCTTCCCTTTTTTAAAGGGTCGACGACTAGAAGAAGACCCTCCCACAACATTCACCAACTCCTTATGGAGCTGGTGGTCCTTCTCAAAGTTTTGTAGCAATCCCAACAAGCCGTGGTAGTTCACTGCAGGCTTTGTCATCCGAAAATGAGTAAGGAAGGGGAGGAAGGACTTGGGCAAAGAATTAAGGATCGCATCCTTACCGAGCTGCTTATGCAAGGGAAAGCCCAATTTACTTAGGCGCTCAATCATTTCGATCATATACAGTACATGATCGGTGACTGAGGCCCCATCCCTCATCCGAGCATTGAAAATGGCACAACTAGTTTTGTACCTTTCAACATCGTCAGGCATGCCAAAGGAGTCATTCAACATTTGAAGCATCTCCTGCGGCTGGGCATTCTCGAACCTACGGCTGAACTCATCATTCATTGCCGCCAGCATTATGCACCGAACGGTGGTGCGATCGTTGAGCCACTTTTGGTAAGTATCTCGGACCGTCCCTCTAGCATTCGGGGCTGGCTCCTCAGGTGCCGGATCCGTTACTACATAAAGGATCCGCTCATGCTCAAGGATGATTTTTAATTTTCGATACCAGCTATCAAAATTCGATCCCATGAGCTTGTCATTATCTAATAATGACCAGAGCGACAGGGTAGTGGCCATAGCTGCATAAAAGAAAACCAGACCTTTATTAGTATATAAATTATTAATACTAAAGATTTGGACTTTAGTCTAAAGTTTCTCCTAGTATTTTTACGAACTGGTAGCCTCAACCTCAAATTCAAGGAATTACTTTAATTCCTTAGTGGGTACTAGAATCCACACAGACCACACACGAGCCCAACTTTGGTTGGTCAACCCATGTGCATCTATGGGTAGGTTCATAACCAGTTGTTTCTCTAAACAACTTCTAGTAATTAATTTTGCCCCAGAATCTAATCAGTAGGCTTTGGCCTCCACTGAAAAGATCTGGTTAGGTTCAACCATTAACATGACTTGATTTGACGAATCAGATCAATAAATGATCAGGTCTGACTTTGGCCGGCCAACCTGACCACCATCAGAAAGACTCAACCAAATTATCATATTATGAATGATTATTCCATTAGTCAATAAGCACCAAGCCTTTGGGCCTCCAATGATTATTAAACTAATGGACTCATTATCACTCACTTAATAGGAGGCTATGACTTAGTTATCACTATAACTTAATCATTTTAGAGACCTAATAATTTTTGAGGATTTTTTTTTATTAAAGGATAGAAGAAAAAATTTAACTAGCCAATTTCAATCCTCCAACTGACTTCACCAAGTCAGATTAAAAAGGATTTAATTAAAGCTGGCATTAGGAGTACCTAAATCAGTCATACTGGTTTACCTAATGACATGGGTGAGCCCTAATCATCAAGTAATCTAATCAAAACCTAACTCACCAGGTTGGCCAGGTAAGTGAGATTAGTGGTGGGGATATGCCATTAACTCGTCAGAGATCGAATCAATGCGAGTAGCTCCCACTTAAGAACCACTGGTCAAACTGTCGAACTTACCTTAGACACCAACCGGTTCATTAGTTTTAATTTGATCAACTTAGTAAATAGGGTTCTACCACGTAGCCATGAATTAAGTCCATCTTGTTCTAGTTAAAGTCATGGACCCATTCAACTATAACTATTGGAGTTGAGTCTAGAGTGTCCTTGACCTAATCTAATTCAACTTTTGATTAGATTTGATCAATTACTCTAATTTAGTCCATTTCTTTAAGCTAACCTCAGGTCTAATCCAATTATGGATCTAATCCATCTAACCCATTGACCCACAAGTTTATGCAATTGTCTTAGGTCTTAATTCACAATTCTAGACCAACTTGACAACACTTAATTCTTTTAATTAAGTATTTGGACTGATGGGTCAGGGTTTGGTATTTCAAAAATAATTTTCAAATTTGAAAGATTTTATTTTTTGTTCATCAAATATGTTGACTCATTTCACAAATAGATCAGCACATTTCATAAACAACAATCCTATTGCTAATTACATAACAGAAAATAACTCAATCAAAATAAATCATGAATATTCTTTTAGATCTAATCTAACACATTCATGATAAATTTTACAATTAAACCTTTACAATTAAATCCTTTCGCTGCTTCATCTGCATGGGATATAATTACAGCAGCATCCCTACCGCCATAGGAGAACCCTATCGAATGGGAGGAGAGGGCCTTTAAACCCTACTTTTCTCCTATGACCGGACGACCATGGCAACCAACCCAATTAGACTACTTACTACTTGGATCAAGTATATCTAAATATACCAATTTTAAAATTTAAAATTTAAATTTTAAATTTTGAATTTCAAATTTCAAATAAATTTTAAATTTCAAATTTCAAATACTTGAATTTCAAATTTCAAATTTTAAATTTTGAATTTTAAATTTAAAATTTCAAACAAATTTCAAATTTTAAATTTTTTGAATTTTGAATTTCAAATTTCAAAATTTAAATTTTAAATTTTGAATTTCAAATTTCTAAATTTTGAATTTTGAATAAATTTTAAAATTTAAAATTTAAAATTTGAATTTTAAATTTTAAATTTAAACTTTTAGATTACAACTTAATCTATGCATGCAAATATATATCATATTTTAGAACCCACTCTGATACCATTTGAAGTAAATTTTAGGTGTGGGGGTAAAATAGTAATTTTAAAATTTTTTCAAAATTACTATTTTACTGCGATAATTATTAATTAATCTAATTAACTAACACGTATAAATCTTATGCAAGGATCTAAATATGATATATATATATAGCATACATTTAAATTTGAAATTCAAACTTCTACAGTAAATATTTTACTGTTACGTGTTCAGAACATATTATCTTTGTGCGGATAGTCGATCGCCACAATCTGATCACCGTCAGGAGGGTCTGATCATCGTAATACAGCAACACAGTATGTCTGACCTCTGTGGATCATCCACATGAAGCTCTCGATCTGATCGGCTCCTCACGACTGCTAGTTCGTGGCGAAACCCTTTCATCGATCGATGTTGATCGAACTCCTTCGATCTTGATCTGCCGACTCTTCGAATGCTCCAGATCATTAGCAGAGGTGCTTGAGAGATTGATGAATCTCTCTCTGAGATTTGGTGGGCTCACGACACTCGTAGCTCACTTTCTCACTTTCCGAATCCTAGGCAGAAGCCCTAGGGTACTCTCAGAAAAGCCTGCGCCTCTTTCTGTTTCTTTTCTTTTCTCTTTTTTTTCTTTCTTTTCTCATGCATGAGACTTTTCTCACGCACCCTTTTTATCTCTGATCAGATTAGTTCATGTCCTATCTTCTCTTCCTTTTAAAAAGAGAGCAAAATGCATCTTTGCAGTGTTTTCTCCGTGTGAGAGGATAAAGATAAGTAGTTGCTCATTTGAATTCAAATCGAATTTGAATTCAAATGCAAACCAACTCATTCTTATCCACTCTATGCGTGAGAAGAGAGGGGCATGGGCATATTTGTGCGTGGAGACTTTACATGAGAAATCTTTTCTTGTGTGGAAGAAGGGGCGCACAAAATAAAGGGTGGGCGCAGAGATTTGTTATCCATTCAAATTTAAACATCTTTTGAATTTGAATGGCCAACCAATCTCATCCTTATCCATTCAAAATGGTGCACAAAGAAGTGGCATGGGATGGCTTCTGTGTGGGAGAAAATTCATAAGAACTTGTTTCTCGTGAATTCAAATGGGCGCAGATAAGTGAGGTGGCGCAGGGAGAAAAGGTTAAAGTGGTTTCAACCTAATTGAGCCAACCTAATCAAAATAGGTTAGACACAATTAGACTAAATTAAATCCAACACAATTAGGCTTAATTAGGCTCAATAAAATCTTAATTAAATCAAAAATTGATTAAGCCCAACCTCTAATCAGATCAGGGACCAAACCACCTTGGCGATTAGGTCAATACTTAACCTAATCGGGTCAAACCCAACTGAATCCAATTCAATTGGACTTGATCCAAAAATAATTACTCAATTAAATTAAGTTAATTAGTGATCAAATCACTAATTAAACTTCTCATAAATATTGAGTCCAAATTCGATGGGCAATCGGGCATCAGAGTCCATCGATATGAAATCCTAATTAAAAAGTCCCAAACCAGTGGGACTCTTGACCCCGGTACCCAAAATGTGTGGTACTCATGATCAGAGAATTCTAATTCTCGATCACAGAGTTCCAGATATGTAGGACTCATAGTCCATGAGCATTAGGACTCTTCATCAGCCATCTGATCAGATAGAAACCTCTAATGTGTGTGACCCCACAGGTTCGAACCTAAGCTGGTAGCACAGGAATCAATTTTTGTACTAATCGAAGTGACCATTTAGCAATGGTATTCGATATTCGGATAGATCGAATAGTCACAATCGTAACATTTAGAACCTACGTGAATATGATTACTGTATAATTCATCCCTTTTGACCCCTATGTTTAGGATGACTCAGGGTTAAACTGTCAACCCTGATTAGATCATCCGAATCATGCTCAACTCAAACAGTCCTGTGACTCCTCACTAGGACTACCCTAGCTAAGGTTTTGCTAAATTAAAAAATAACTGTACACAACTCCTGAACTGGAGTGGTCAATCCCATCTTGACACACGCACCGACAAGTCAAGTACTTGACTATACCCAGCATCCTTCCATCACTGAATTAAAAATTCAGGTAGTCTAGTGCCTAAGTGCAGTGAGTTGCTTGTAAGTCACCATGACAGTCTCAGGTCAGAGGGACAGTTATACCCATATCACATCGGAGCAAATCTTGACAGCAGAAAAAGCTCCAGAGTCGGTCATGTTCAGTGCAGATGTACCCTTACATCTCACCTGTATGCCATACCAGTGTCTCTACACTCCTTGGTTAAGAGGACAACCAACCCATATGGCACACAATGACCTATGCTTGATAAATATTATCATCCTGGGTAACAACGTATCATTTGGTCGCGAACAGGTTTAAGGACTAAACGACAAATCCTCCTTTGTCGAGTCTAAATAGTCCTAAGGACTTTACCAAAACATAGGAGTTCATTAGAAGATGAAATAATTTATGATAAAAAAATATCAAAATAACTTTTATTTATTTATAATTCATATACTAATACAGAAAAGAGCACAACTGTCAACAGGCTGATGATTGACTTTGGGACACTATTCCCGACAGTACCAATATGGCTTCCACTATTTTGATGGAAAAACTTAATCTGGTGACTATTAAGCATCTTCGTCCCTATAGATTGCAATGGCTTACTGACGATGGTGATATAAAGGTTACAAAGCAGATTGTAGTACCTTTCTCTATTGGTAAGTCCTACAAAGATGAGGTTATTTGTGATGTGGTTCCTATGAAAGCCAGCCATCTTCTTTTGGGAAGGCCTTGACAGCACGATCGGAGGGCTATTCATGATGGCTTCAAAATACCTATTCATTTGCCAAGAATGAGAAGAACATAGTATTGGCATCACTTAGCCTGCAACAGGTCCAAAAGGATCAGCTTGTGATTGAAAAGGGCAAGAAAGAGAACCTGTTTGTCAATAAGGGGGAAGTGAAGCGAGTTTTGACTAACCATGAAATTATTTTTGTTCTTGTAGCCAAGCAGGTTCCAGGTGAAGAAGTCTCCCTTCCACCGCAAATGAAGGAGATTTTGGAGAAATTTACAAATGTGTTCCCGGAAGAGTTACCAAAAGGATTGCCACCAATCAGAGGGATCGAGCATCAGATTGATCTCATTCTAGGGTTTGCCCTACCAAATAGACCAGCCTATAGATGCAATCCCGAGGAGACCAAGGAGTGGCAGCAGCAAGTTGCGGATTTTTTGGAGAAGGATTATGTAAGGGAGTCTATGAGCCCATGTTCAGTACCAGCTCTGTTGGTACCAAAGAAAGATAGATCTATGGAGATATGCGTGGATAGTAGGGCGATAAACAAGATCATAATAAAATATCGCTATCCAATCCCGCGACTGGATGATATGCTTGATGAGTTGCATGGAGCTAAGGTCTTCTCAAAAATAGACCTTAGGAGCGGATACCATCAGATTCGCATGAAGGAAGGTGATGAATGGAAGACCGCATTCAAGACCAAGTTTGAATTGTACGAGTGGACGGTCATGCCATTTGGCTTGTCCAACGCGCCTAGCACATTCATGAGATTGATGAATCATGTGCTGCGTAAGTTTATTGGTGATTTTGTTGTTGTATATTTTGATGATATTCTGATTTTTAGCAAGAATCAGGAAGAGCATATGGAGCACCTCAGGGGTGTTTTTGAGGTTCTGCGACAAGAGAAGCTATATGGCAACCTCAAAAAGTATCATTTTTGTTAGGATCGCATAGTCTTTCTTGGCTATGTTGTGTCACAACATGGAGTGGAAGATGATGAGAAAAAGGTGAAAGCGATCAAGGAGTGGCCTGTTCCTACTAATGTATCTGAAGTGAGGAGTTTTCATGGCCTAGCATCCTTTTATCGGAGGTTTGTGAGGAATTTCAGCACTATTCTTGCTCCTATTACTGAATGCATCAAGAAAGGAGGAGAATTAAAATAGACTGAAGCAGCCCAAAGGAGCTTCGAGTTGATCAAGGAGAAGTTGAGTTCAGCACCCATTCTAGCTCTATCCGACTTTTTCAAGACTTTTGAGGTAGAATGTGATGCCTCCGATGTGGGCATTGGAGCTATTCTAATGCAAGAAGGGCATCCCATAGCATATTTTAGTGAGAAGTTGAATGGTGCAAGCTTGAGCTACTCTATCTATGACAAGGAGTTCTATGCTCTGATTCAGACTTTGGAGACTTGACAATATTATTTATTGCCAAAGGAGTTCGTCATCCATACTGATCATGAGTCTTTGAAGCACTTTAAAGGACAAAACAAGCTAAATCGTAAATATGCCAAGTGGATGGAATTCTTGGAAACCTTTTCTTATGTGATCAAATACAAAAAAGGAAATATCAATATCATGGCTGATGCACTTTTCAGGAGGTATGCTTTGATTTCATTGCTTAATGCTAAACTAATGAGATTTGAGTTGATTATAGATCGATACAAGGATGATCCAAATTTTACAAATATTTATGAAGAGTGCGAGAAAGGAGCTGTAAATGGCTATTACAAGCATAACGGATACTTATTTAAGTCAGATCGACTGTGCATTCCTAACAGTTCCATTCGAGAGCTTTTGGTGAGAGAAGCTCATGGTGGCAGATTGACGGGTCATTTTGGAGAGAAAAAAATATTGGAGATGGTGAAAGAGCACTTTTATTGGCCAGCTATGATTCGTGATGTGCATCACATCATTGAAAGGTACATTACCTGTAAGAAGGTGAAGTACAAAGAGACTTCACAAGGGTTGTATATGCTGCTACCTGTACCAGATCAACCATGGATAGATTTGAGTATGGATTTTGTGCTTAGGCTGCCAAGAACATAAAGGGAGAAGGATTCGATTCTGGTGGTTGTGGATCGATTCTCAAAAATATCTCATTTCATGCTATGCCACAGAATCGATGATGCTTCACATGTTGTAGAATTATTTTTCAAAGAGATAGTACGTCTGCATGGTGTACCAAAGAGCATTGTGTCTGATCGAGATGTCAAGTTCTTGAGTTACTTTTGGAAGACCTTGTGGAAGAAGCTTGGTACTAGATTGCTCTTCAGCATGACTTGCCACCCGCAAATCGATGGTCAGATCGAAGTGGTAAATCGTACCCTCTCTTCTTTGCTTCGCACTATTGTTAAGAAGAATATGAAGAATTGGGTGAGTGTTTGGCTTATGTTGAGTTTGCTTACAATCGCAGTATCATAGCACTACTAAGCATTCTCCTTTTGAAGTGGTTTATGGGTTTAATCCTATCACCCCACTTGATTTGGCACCACTTCCAATCAGCGAAAGGGTTTGTATGGATGGGAAGAAGAAAGCTGAGTTGGTTAAGTCCATACATAAGAGCATCAAGGAGCAGATTGAGAGGAAGAATGCGGCTTATAAGAAGGCAGCCAATAGAAGAAGAAAATAAGTTCACTTTGCTCAGGTGATCTTGTTTGGATACATCTTCGCAAAGAACGATTTCCAAACCAAAGAAAATCTAAGCTCATGCCGCGTGCTGATGGTCCATTCTGAGTTGTTGAGAAAGTGAATGACAATGCTTACAAGATTGAATTGCCTAGTGACTACAATGTGTCCGCTACATTCAATGTTTGAGATTTTTCTCCTTACTTGGAGGATAGTTTGGATGATGGGGAGGACTTGGATTTGAGGGCAAATCCTACTCAACAAGGGGGAAATAATGTATACCATCATGAAGAAAGAGATGATCACATGCCATATACAGATCCAAGAGCCAAATTGATGACTTTACTCACGTGCGTAGAAGCATGATGTGGTGCGAATCAGATTTGGCAGGAATTTGAAAGAAATTATTGCTTGAAAAAGGGCCGAATTTAGAGGCTTCTTTTTGTTCTTCCTAATTCACCATGATCTCCAGCCACCATCATTTCCATAGTAGCAAGATATAACCAAAGTTGTTTTATTCTTCCTAATTCACCATGATCTCCAGCCATCATCATTTTCATAGCAGCAAGATGTAGCCAAAGTTGTTTTGTTCTTCCTAATTCACCATGATCTCCAGCCACCATCATTTCCATAGTAGCAAGATACGGTCACTATCATTTTTTTTGTAGCAAGATATGGCCACCATCATTTCTATGATAGTCAAATTCTGTTATTTCCTTCCATTTATTAAATTTGTCTTATGTTCCCTCTCTTATGTATATAAAGGGAGGCGACCTATGTATTCAATTCAGATTTCAATGAATGAAAATGAGTATTGCTGAATTTTCTTATCTAACCCTTGTGTGTTAGTGGCGAGTTATAAACCTTAGAACTTATCACTCACTTTCTTCTTTTCTTGAGTGTGGCATTCTACCCCTTTGTGATCTGATTGTGACGATTTTCTTATCAATCAGATTTCAAAGATTTTTTTTTTCTTTTCTTATACTCCAATCTTTGTTCTTACCTATATAAGATAGTTATTCAGACCTGGGCACATCAAGTACTTGGAAAGAACCATTCAAATATCACCCTCAACAACCATTCAAAATGTATTATTAGTAGATGGATTAAAACATAACTTACTCAGTATTAGCCAATTTTGTGATAAGGGATATAAGGTAATAAGGGATATAAGGTAATTTTTGAATCATTATTATGCATTGTATCTAGTCCTAAGGATAATGGCATCATATTTATTGGACATAGACATGACAATGTATACATAGTTGATCTAGATGATCTTTATATGAAAAATGACCAATGTCTTGTTGCGATGGATGCCAAGGTTAGTGAGACTAGTTGGTTGTAGCATCGTAGATTAGGTCCTGGTATAAATTTGCTTTCGAAGCTTATTAAGAGAGATCTTATTAAAGATTTATCAAAACTAAAATTTGAAAGAAATCAAATTCGTGATGCTTGTCAACTTGGAAAATAAACAAGAAATTCTTTTAAACCAAAAGAAATAGTTTCAACCACTAGATCTTTAGAATTACTTCATATGGATTTATGTGGTTCAACTAAAACTACAAGTTTAAGAGGTAAAAAATATGATATTGTAATTGTAGATGATTTCTCATATTTTACTTGGCTTATATTTTTAGCACAAAAAGATGTAGCATTTTTAGCTTTTATCAAATTTTATTGAAAAATTTTAAATAAAAAAAATATATCCATTATATCATTCATAGTGATCATGGTACTGAATTTGAAAATCAGTATTTTAAAAATTTTTGTAATGATAAAAAAATTGATCACAATTTTTTTGCACCTAGAACATCTCAATAAAATGGGGTCGTAGATGTTGAAAAATGTATCCTAAATCCAATCATCTAGGTTGTAGATGATTATGCTCCATACATGTATATGCATTATAAAATGATCAATATTATCTGGTTGATCTATCATAAGGAATACATCTTCCTAAAAAAAATTTATATGTTATGATAAAGTCCTTAAAGCTACTTCTAAAATGATAAAGAAAGATTTATTGTGTGATTCTTAAATCCAGCTCGTGACCAAATGATACAATTATTACAAGAATGATAATTGTATCGAGTATAGGTTATTGTGTCCCATATTAGTTGGTTGTCCTCTTAATCAAGGTGTGTGGTGACATAGGTATGGCATACGGATAAAATATAGGAGTTTGTTTCACTAAGTGTGATCCACTCCGGAGCACTCTACTGTCAAAGATTGTTCTGATGGGATATAGATATAAGTGTCTCTTTGACCTGAGACTACCTCAGTGATTTACAAGCAACTCACTATGCTTTGGTACCGGACTATCCGAATTTTTAATTCGGTGATGAAAAGTTTCTTGGTATAGTCAAGTACTTGTGAAGTCTGAGTGCGAGTCAGATGGGATTGATCGCTCTAAATAAAATTGAAGATGATGCATCACTGTATTTCAATTCAGCAAAACTCTGGTCAGAATACCCTAGTGAGAAGTCACAAAATTTTTGAGGTTAAGACAAAATGTGGACCATTCATCTAGTGTTGGTAGTTTAATCCTAAGTCATCCTTGAGCATCAAGAGTCAAAGGGATGAATTATACAATAGCTATATCCACGTAGGTTCTAGAATGTTGCTGAGCATGCATTCAGCCTATCCAGATGTTGGATCTCATTTCTAGATAGTTACATCGATTGGTATAAAAATTATTCTTGTACTATCAGCTTAGGTTCGAATCTATGGGATCACACACATAGAAGTACCTGTCTGATTAAATGACTGATCGATGATTATAAATCATTGAACGATCTAATTATCAATGTGATCGATGATTAACCCTATACAAAGGTTGTAATAAATTATTTACTAATAATTTATAAATTAAAAAAATAATTAATTAATAATTTAATTATTAATTGGTTTAATTTGATTAAGCAATGGGGATTGGATCAGATCTAATTGAATTAGATTCAATTAGGTTTGCTTTGGATTGATTGGATCCAGCCCTAATGGGTAGCAGGGCTTGTTCCAATTGATCTTAAGGATGAAAATCAAATTTTGAGTTGAATAGGATTCAATTTAATTTGATTTAAATTTGATTGGATCAAACCTTATTGGATAATAGGTTTGATTGGATCGAACCCTATTGATCAAAAGCTTTTCTGATATCCAATAAGATGAGAGGAATCAATCCCTAGATTGATGGGGTCTTAATCTAACTAATTTTTTAATTGGATTAAGGCTTAATTGATTTTTTAATTGGGCTAGAACCTAATTAGTTAGTTTATTTTAACTAATTCCTAAGTGAGTTAGGATTGGGTTCAAGAATTAGTTTGAGTTAAACCAAAAATCATGAGTCCTATTTGGACTAGGACTTAACCAATGCTAAAACCCCATATACTGATTTATTCCCCACACCTCCTCTCCTTTCATTATGGAAATGCCCCAATGAAGAAGTGTGCTCCTCTCCTATCTTCTGTGAAAAAGGATGGTGCCCCCTTTCTCCAAGTCGCCTAAAAAGAAGGATGGCCCAAAACTCCACCTGCCAACCCCTCATCTCATGCCTCTTTGAAAGGGGTTTTCAAGGGATTTTACTACTGGTTTCAAGGCATTAAAGGGAGCCTCTCTTGCTAATTTTATAGCAGAAATGGAGAAGAAAGGTTCTTTCCAATGAGAGGAAGAGAAGGAAGAAGAAAGTTCTTCTTTCTAGTGCACAGCCTTGGAGAAGGAGTTCTTCTTTTTGATTTTTTTTTAATTTTTTAATATAAAAATTAGATTGAATCTAATTTTTATCATAAAAATTTAGAAAAGAAATATTAAAAAAATTTGGTTGGATATTTTGGGCTTCCTAGGGCTCTAGATCAAGGAAAAAAATGGAGAAGAAAAGAGAAGAACGGTTCTTCTCTTGGATTTCTCTTTTGAGTTCTTTTAGGACTTAGAATTCTATGTTATTTTTTATATGAGAAATTAGATTAGATCTAATTTTTATCATAAAAAATTAAAGAAGAAAAGTTTTTCTTGAAGGCATAAAAGGAAGAGAGAAAGGTTCTCTCTTATACGTAGGAGAATTGAGAAGAAAGGGTTCTTCTCTTGATCTCTATCATAAAGAACTGATACGTGGATCTAGGAAGAAAAGAAGAGAGTCTTCTTGTTCTTCATCTTCTTCATATTCTTCTTAGATCAGTCAACAATAAAAGGTGTTTTCACGAGCTAGCACTCTCGGGGAGATGGATCAGCATAAGGGCTTCGTGTAGATATCTGTAGAGGTCGGACACGTGTGTGGCTGTTGAGTATCATGAAGAATTAACTATCATAAATTTTGAATATGGTGATCTACTATCTATGCTCAGGTATCGAGTTTTGAACTCCATTCATATTTAGATATAATCTAGATATAATATAGATAAGATCTATATTTATTGAATTTTAGATTTTAGATTTATATATATACATATTAATTCATATCATAGATTCTATATGATAGTTTTAGATTTGATCTATGCATGCATTATAAGTTAAATTATTTAATCTATATATATTCTACTGTAAAATTTTAAAAAAATACATGCACAATACCGCCACGCTTCCCTTCAACTGGTATTAGAGCTAGGTTCGTTATGATATGAACATATATGCATATAGATTTGAAATCTAGTTTTGGTAATACATGAGATGTGTTATAATCTGATTTTAGATATGATCTAATATAAAAATTAGATCTAAAATAATTTATATTAGATATAAATTTTGTATATATGATATATCAGTAGATTAGATGGTTCGATTAGCATATACTTGGATTGGGCTTATCACCAGGCCATCCGGTTATAGGAGCAAAAAGGGTTAAAAAGCTCTCTCTTCCTATTCAATAGGGTGCTCTTATGACGTGTAGGGATGCCATATGATTTAATCTCATAAAGAAGAATGAAAAAGGAAAAACTTATTTTTCTGTAAAATCTTAGATGTTGAAATCTTAGGATTTATTGTATGTGATACAAAGCATGAGTTGTATGAAAAGTAAAATATCTAATCTATATGATTAAAACTATTTTAGTTATAAAAAATAAAATTTAAAATCATAAAATATTTAGATATGATCTAAAAGTTCGTTATCATTGATTTTATTTCAATTTATGTGAGAATTTTCAGATCTGAAACTATATGACGCCAACTGGCACGCCAACTAAGCCGACTTAGTTTTGATCTGAGTTGACCCAGTCGCCTAGTTTATTTGGCTCAATGCTAACTGATCCAACCCAGTTATCTTAGGCTGAACAGTAATGGTTACTATTCATGATCAGTTAGTCGATCAAGTATCAGACTTAATCAATCCACTGAAGTGAGCCGACTCAGTTCAGAGGTGAGCCGACCTAGTTTTTAGAATAAAAAATTTTACATAAAAATGATGTAAAATTATTTTACAAAATTAAAATGGTTTCAATTAATAACCTTAACCCATGTTAATGCTATACTTAATTAAGAATTAAGAAATATATTTTAGATCTAAAATTATGATTAAAGATCTAATGACATTGCATAAAATATGGGGCATGGGGTAGCTCAAATCAGGTCCTTTTAATTGGGTTAGACCTAAGGTTAGAATCAAAGACTTAATGGACTAAAAAGAGTAGTTGATCAAATCTAACCAATAGTTGATTTAGATTAGGTCAAGGATATCCTAGATCAAATATAATAGTTGTAGAAGATTAAGTTCATATCTTTGATTAAACCAAATAGACCTTGATTATGGCTCAAAGGTTGAACCCAAATCGTTGGGCTGATCATTGGGCTGATTAAATCACTAGGTGACTTGAGTTGATTCATATCATTAAGGTTAATTAGTATGACTGATTTAGATGCCCTCGATCGGCTTGTCTCCATCCTTCTCATGACTTAGTGAAGTCAGTGGGAAGATTTACGACTTGCCGATTGGACCAGCTAGTCTCTAGTCCTTTATATAATTTGATAAAGTCAGTGGAAGGATTTATGACTTACAGATCGACTGATTACTTTTAAAATATATTAACCAAATTTTTTAAATTATTAGGTCTATAAAATGAGCTAGTTATGGGGATAACTAGATTATAGCCTCTCATTAAGATGCATGATAATGCGTCCAATATTTTAAATAGGCATTGGTGGCGCCACACGCCTGGTATCTATTAGGTATTAAAATTATCATTTATTATATGATTATCTTATTATATCTTTCAGATCAATGATCAGGTTGGCCGAGCCACATTCGGGCCTGGGCATTCATTTGCTGGATGCACTTGATGTAGTCATGTTGATGGTTAGATCTAACCAAATTTTTTTGTGGAGGCACCACACGCCTGCTGAAGAGATACCTGAGGCAAAATCTGATTGATAGAAATTATTTGAAGAAATAATTAGTTAGGAACCTATCCATAGATGCACTAGGATTGGCCGAGCCACACTTGGGCCCAAATACAGTCTGTGTGGATTCTAGTACCTGCTAAGAAATTAAAGTAATTTCTTGAATTGGAGGTAGAGGCTATCAACTTGTATAAAATAGTGGGGAACCTTTAGACTAAAGTCAAAGTCTGTAGGCTTAAAATAGTTCATATACTAATAGGTCAATTATTCTCTTTTTAGAAATGGCTAGAAAATTATTGCTTTGTTTACTATTAGACAATGACAACTTTATCGGACCTAACTTCGATAGGAAGTATCGAAAGTTACGCATAGTCCTTGAGCCTGAATTGATCAAGATGTCTAAGGTTAACCCAAACAGGCCTAAAAGAGAAATTAGTAAATGATTACTGGTCAAGATAGTTATATGTTAACTCCTTGAAATTTTTCTATTGATAATACTACTACTTGGGTATAGGGTACTAATAGTATAAGTCATGTTTGTAAATAGTTGCAAAAGACTTTAAGATAGTAGAAGGTTTGAAAACGGCAAGAGACTCCTGAATGTAAGAGATGGAAGTCTGTTTTAGTCTTAACATTAGAAATTGTTGAGCTTATTTTCAATCCTGAAGATGTTATTTTAAATGATTGTCACTACTGTCTAATCTTATTGATGGTGTCAATAAGAATGATTATTGTGATATCATTATGAATGATACTATAATAATGAGTGGATAATTAAAAATGACATAAATCAGTACCACAGCCTATTAGTGTAATGTACATGTCTAACTAGCATCCTAGATTAGATAATTTCTCTAAAACCTATCTTTGGCATAATTGACTTATCTTTTATTGGAAAGGATGAATGAGCCAGTGATGTTCTGAGTTTGATATATATTGATGTATTTGCACTCATAAACATAAGTGCCAGAAGAGGACTTTACTACTTCATTAAAATCTCTAACGATGTATCTTGGCATGGGTGCATCTTGCTTATGAAGCACAAGTTTGAATCGTTTGAAATATTTAAACAATTTCATAATGAGATAAAAAAATAAACTGCAAAGAGTATTAGAACTCATCGATTAGACTGATAAAGTGAGTGCCTTTATTGTAAGTTTTAGACATATCTAAGGAGAGAATTGGATTCTTTCTCAATGGACCTCTTCTAGGATACCACAATTTAAAAGGATGTCTGAAAGAAGGAATCGAATTTTATTAGATATGGTTGGATCCATTGTGAGTTTGTTAGTCTATCTAAGGTTATGTTTTAAAGACTACTTGATATGCACTCAAGAACGTTCTGAGAAATTGATCACCAAATTTTCATATGAGATATGGACTTGGATAATTCAATGCTCTCTTACCTTAGGGTTTGAGGGTCGAACTTATGTAAAACATTCACAAACCGACTAGCTTGGATCTTGATTTGATAAATATTAATTTAGAGATATTCTTTTTACCTTCCTAATAGATATAAGATGTTCATGAATCTTAAGACATTCTTTTTGAAAAAAAAGTTTTTTGGTGAAGGAAATGATGCCGTTAAGAACAAGCTTGGTGTAGCTTGATAGGTAAAGAAACTGGCTCTGACACATAAACCAACAGAATCAGATTTGATTAGATCAAATTTGAAGCCTGATGTAAAGGCATCCTTGAGGAGATATGATAGAGTATCGTGTCAGTCGGACAGATACTTTAGTTTTTAGGTTCGAGATGGAGATTAGATCTCCCATACGGATGTCGTACAGGGATCTAACTTTGAGAAGTGGCTTGGAGCCATTAAATCTCAAATGAAGATCGACGATTTATGGATATTCGTTGATTTACCTAAAAGGGTAAGTCCCATAGGATGTAAGTAGATTTTAGATGGATCAAAGGCATAAACAGAAAGGTGGAGACCTATTAATTCTGTCTGGTTACCAAGAGATTTCATCAAAGTTATAATGTTGACTATGATGAGATATTTTTTTTTGGCAATCCTCAAGTCCATTCAGATTGAATCAAGCTTCTCGAGGTTGGAACATATATTTTGAATGTATAGCTTCATTGAGAATGAAGCAGAATCTTATATGTACAAATAGATTGATAGTTTTGTAATAGTATTCTTTGTATTGTTTGGATAAAATTCTCTTAATCGAGAATGACATTCCTACATTGCAAAGAATAAAAGTTTGGTTGTCATCTCTATTCTTCATAAAAGTTTGCAAGGTTATGAGAACCATCCTTAAGTATTTATAAAATACTAAGGATAAGTAGCTCGTTTATGGAGAATCTGACTTAAAATTTGTGAATTAGATTTCAATTTCTAGTCGGATCGAAATGACAAAGTTGTATCAGGTTATATTTTTATCCTAAAAAGAGGAGCGACATGTTGGAAAGATTTCATACAGTATTTAGTAGCCAGGTTTATTTATGATACGGAGTTCTTTATGGTATTTGATGCTGGTAAGGAAGTTGTTTGGTTATGGAAGTTCATTAGTGATCTTGGAGTGGTATCTTTCATTGATGGTCCAGTCCTTCTGTATTGACAGCAGTACTGGAGCCATAGCTCAAGCTAAAAAATTGATATTTCATCTAAGAACCAAATATTTTTTGCATTGCAATTACCTTATCTGAAAAGATTGAGATAAAGTTGACCTTAGGAAGATCAATTGAAAGGAGAACTTGACCAACCCGTTGACTATAGCAATCGGATCTAAGGAGTTTGATGATCATAAATGAAAGATGGATATTTGATATCGATCTGATTGGCTTTAGTCCAAGTGAGAGTTGTTGAAAAATATATCCTAAAGCCAATCATCTAAGTTATTGATGATCATGCTCTATATGTGTATATGAATTATAAAATGATAAATATTATCTGGAAGATTCATCATAAGAAATATATTTTTCTAAAAAAAACTCATATGTTATGATGAAGTTCTTAGAGCTACTTTCAAAATGATAAGGGATATAAGGTAACTTTTGAATCATTGTTATGCATTGTATCTAGTCCTAATGACAATGGCATCATATTTATTGGATATAGATATGACAATGTATATATAGTTGATCTAGATGATCTTTATATGAAAAATGACCAATGTCTTGTTGCAATGGATGCCAAGGTTAGTAAGACTAATTGGTTGTGACATCATAGATTAGGTCATGTTAGTATAAATTTGCTTTCAAAGCTTATTAAGGGAGATCGTATTAAAGATTTACCAAAACTAAAATTTGAAAGAAATTGAATTTGTGATGCTTGTCAACTTGAAAAATAAACAACAAATTCTTTTAAACCAAAAGAAATAGTTTCAACCACCAGACCTTTAGAATTACTTCATATGGATTTATTTGGTGTAACTAGAATTGCAAGTTTAACAGGTAAAAAATTTGACCTTGTAATTGTAGATGATTTCTTACGTTTTACTTGGCTTATGTTTCTAGCACAAAAAGATGAAGCATTTTCAATTTTTATCAAATTTTATTGAAAAATTTTAAATGAAAAGAACACATCCATTATATCATTCATAGTGATCATAGTATTGAATTTAAAATCAATATTTTAAAATTTTTTATAATGATAAAAAAATTGATCATAATTTTTCTGCACCTAGAACATCTCAACAAAAAGGGGTTGTAGATGTTGAAAAATATATCCTAAAGCCAATCATCTATATTGTAGATAATTATGCTCTATATGTATTATAAAATGATAAATGTTATCTGGTAGATTCATCATAAGGAATACATCTTTCTAAAAAGAACTCATATGTTATGATGAAGTCCTTAGAGCTACTTTCAAAACGATAAAGGAAGATTTATCATGTAGTTCTTAAATCTTGCTCGTGATTGAATGATACAATTGTTACAAGGATGATAATTGTATCGAGTGTAGGTTGTTGTGTGCCATATTAGTTAGTTATCCTCTTAACCAAGGTGTGTGGTGACACGGGTGTAGCATATGGATGAAATATAGGAGTACGTTTCACTGAGTGTGACCAACTTCAGAGCACTCTGCTTTTCAAAATTGCTCTAATAGGATATGGATATAAGTATTTCTCTGACCTGAGGCTATCTCGATGACTTGCAAGTAACTCACTATGCTTTGGTGCCGGACTATCTGAATTTTTAATTTAGTGATGGAAAGTTTCTAGTACGTTAAGTACTTGTGAAGTCTGAGTGCGAGTTAGATGGGATTGATTGCTTCAAGTAAAATTGAAGATGATGCATCACTGAGTTTTAATTTAGCAAAACTCTGATCAGTGTAGTCCTAGTGAGAAGTCATAGAATTTTTAAGGTTAGAACAAAATGTGGACCACTCATCTAGTGTTGACAGTTTAACTCTAAGTCATCCTTGAGCATCAAGAGTCAAAGGGATGAATTATATGGTAATTATATCCACGTAGGTTCTAGAGTGTTGCTGAGTATACATTCAGCCTATCCAGACGTCGGATCTCATTGCTAGATGGTTACATCGATTGATATAGAAATTATTCTTGTATTATCGGCTTAAGTTCGAATCTATGGGGTCACACATATAGAAGTACCTATCTGATTGAATGACTGATCGATGATTATGAATCATTGAAGGGTCTAATTATCAATATGATTGATGATTAATCCTGTACAAAGATTATAATAAATTATTTATTAATGGTTGATAAATTAGAAGAATAATTAATTAATAATTTGATTGTTAATTGATTCAATTTGATTGAGCAATGGGGATTGGATCAGATCTAATTAAATTAGATTCAATTAGATTTGCTTTGGATTGATTGGATCCAGTCCTAATAGATAACAGGGCTTGTTCTAATTGATATTAAGGATGCAAATCAAATTTTGAGTTGAATAAGGTTTAATTTAATTTGATTTAGATTTAATTGGATCAAATCTTATTGGATAATAAGCTTGATTGGATCAAACCCTGTTGATCAAAAGCTTCCCTGATATCTAATAAGATGAGAGGAATCAATCCCTGGATTGATGGAGTCTTAATCTAACTAATTTTCTAATTAGATTAGAGTCTAATTGGTTTTCTAATTAAGCTAGGACCTAATTAGTTAGTTTGTTATAACTAATTTCTAAGTTAGTTAAGATTGGGTTCAAGAATTAGTTAGAGTAAAACCAAGAATCATGAGTCCTATTTGAACTAGGACTTAACTAACTCTAAAACCCCATGTGCCTATTTGTTCCCCACGCCTCCTCTCCTTTCATTCTGAAAATGCTCCAATGAAGAAGTGTGCTCCTCTCCTCTCTTCCATGAAAAAGGATGGCGCCCCCTTTCTCCAAGTTGCCTAAAAAGAAGGATGGCCCAAAACTCCACACGCCATGCCCTCATCTCATGCCTCTTTGAAAGGGGTTTTCAAGGAATTTTGTTGCTGGCTTCAAAGCATCAAAGAGAGCCTCTCTTGTTAATTTTATAGTAGAAAATGAAGAAGAAAGGTTCTTCCCAACAAGAGGAAGAGAAGGAAGAAGAAAGTTCTTTTTTGTGCGCAGCCATGGAGAAGGAGTTCTTCTCTCTTATCTTTTTTTTTTTTTTTTTCTAATATAAAAATTAGAATAGATCTGATTTTTAACATGAAAATTTAAAGAAAAAATATTAAAAAAATATGGTTGGATGTTTTGGGCTTCCTAGGGCTCTAGATCAAGGAGAAAAAGGGAGAAGAAAAGAGAAGAATGGTTCTTCTCTTGAATCTCTCTTTTGAGTTCTCCTAAGATTTAGGATTTCATATTATTTTTTGCATGAGAAATCAGATTAGATCTAATTTTTATCATAAAAAATTAAAGAAGAAATTTTTTTTTTAAAGATAAAAAAGGAAGAGAGAAAGATTCTCTCTTGTGCGTAAGAGAATTGAGAAGAAAGGGTTCTTCTCTTGATCTGTATTATAGAGATTTGATGCGTGGATCCAGAAAGAAAAGAAGAAGATCTCCTTGTTCTTCATCTTCTTCATATTCTTCTTAGATTAGTCAACAACAAAATGTGTCTTGCGAGCTAGCACTCTTGGAGAGACCAATCAGTATAAGGGTTTCGTATGGATACCTGTAGAGGCTGGACGTATGTGCAGTTGCTGAGCATCATGAAGGATCAACTATTATGAATTTTAGATGCAGTGATCTACTGTCTACACTTAGGTATCGAGTTTTAAACTTAATTCATATTTAGATATGATTTAAATATAATATAGATAAGATCTATGTTTGCTGAATTTTAGATTTCAGATTTACATACATGCATATTAATTCATGTCGTTGATCCTATACGGTAGTTTTAGATTTGATCTATGCATGTATTATAGATTAAATTATTTAATTTATATATATTCCATTATAAAATTTTAAAAATATGCATGCATAAGACCGCCACGCTTCCCTTTAACTGGTATCAAAGTCAGGTTTGTTATGACATGAACGTATATGCATGTAGATTTGAAATCTAGTTTTTGTAATGCATGAGATGTGTTATAATTTGATTTTAGATATGATCTAATATAAAAATTAGATTTAAAATAATTTAGATTAGATCTAAATTTTTTAATATATGATATGTCAGTAGATTAGATGATTTGATTAGTATATACTTAGATTGGGTTGATCACCAGGCCGTCAGATTATAGGAGCAAAAAAGATTTTAAGGCTTTTTCTTTCTATCCAATAAGGTGCTCTTATGGCGTGTAGGGATGTTATGTAATTTAATCTCATAAAAAAAAATACAAAAGGAAGAACTTATTTTTTCATAAAATCCTAGATGTTGAAATCTTAGGATTTATTGTATATGATATAAAGCATGAGTTGTATGAAAAGTAAAATATTTAATCTATATGATTAAAATTATTTTAATCATAAAAATAGAATTTAAAATCATCAAATATTTAGATATAATCTAAAAGTTCAGTACAATTGATTTTATTTTATTTTATGTGAAAATTTTTAGATTTGAAACTATATAATGCCTGCGGGCATACCAACTAACCTGACTTAGTTTTGATCTAAGTTGACCCAATCTCTTGGTTTAGTCGGCTCAGTGTTGACTGATCCGATCCAGTTATCTCAGGTCGAACAGTAATGATTACTGTTCATGATCAGTTAGTCGATCAAGTATTAGACTTAGTTGACCCACTGAAGTGAGCCAACTCAGTTCAGGGGTGAGCCGACCTATTTTTCAGAATAAAAAATTTTGCTTAAAAATGATGTAAAATTATTTTATAAAATTGAAATGATTTCAATTAATAACCTTAACCCATCTTAATGCTATACTTAATTAAGAATTAAGAAATATATTTTAAATCTAGAATTATGAGTAAAGATCTAATGACATTGCATAAAATATGGGGCATGGGTTAGCTCAAATCAGATATTTTTAATTAGGTTAGACCTAAGGTTAGAATCAAAGACTTAATGGACTAAAAAGAGTAGTTGATCAAATCTAATGAATAGTTGATTTAGATTAGGTCAAGGATACTCTAGATCAAACACAGTAGTTGTAGAAGGTCAAGTCCATGTCTTTGATTAAACCAAATAGATCTTGATCGTGGCTCAAAGGTTGAGCCTGAATCATTGAATTGATTAAATTGCTAGGTAACTCGAGTTGACCCATATCATTAAGGTTAATCAGTATGACTGATTTAGGTGCCCTCGATCGGCTTGTCTCAGTCCTTCTGATGACTTAGTAAAGTCAGTGGGAGGATTTACGACTTGTCGATTAGACCAGCTAGTCTCTAGTCCTTTATATAACTTGGTGAAGTCAGTGAAAAAATTTATGACTTGTAGGTCAACTAATTACTTCTAAAATATATTAACCAAATTCTCTAAGGGAATGTTTGGTTGGAGGGAGTAGGGGTTTGAAATTGAAATCGAAATGGGTGACTCCTAATCCAACCGTTTAGTCGGAAAGAGTCCCATTTCGATTCTGATTTTAGGGTGGAATGAAAATGGCTCAATCTATATAGAACTCAATCCTTACTCTCCTCCTTGGATTTAATTTTTTATTCCAATTCTGATCCTGATTCTAATTTCGATCACAAACCAAATGCTTTAGGAGATTTGGCCAATCCAATTTTGGTGCTAAGCCATTCTGATTTTCATTTCCATTCTAATTTTGGTTGTGAGCCAAACACCTCCTAAATTATTAGGTCCATAAAATGAGCTAGTTATGGGGATAACTAGATCATAGCCTCCTATTAAGATGCATGATAATAAGTCTAATATTTTAAATAGACATTGGTGGCGCTACACACTTGGTGTCTATTAGGTATTAAAATTATCATTCATTATATGACCATCTTGTTGTGTCCTTCAGATCAATGGTCAGGTTGGTCGAGCCACACTTAGGTCTGGGCATTTATTTGTTGGATGCACTTGATGTAGTCATGTTAATGGTTGGACCTAATCGGATTTTTTAGTGGAGATACCATATGCCTGCTGAAGAGATATCTGGGGTAAAATCTGATTACTAAAAATTATTTAAAGAAATAATTGGTTAGAAACCTACCCATGGATGCACTAGGGTTGGTCAAGCCACACTCAGACCCAAATATAGTCTGTGTGGATTCTAGTACCTGCTAAAAAATTAAAGTAATTCTTTGAATTGGAGGTAGAGATTATCAATTCGTATAAAATAGTAGGAGAACTTTTAGACTAAAGTCTAAATCTTTAGGCTTAAAATAGTTCATATACTAATAGGTCAATTGTTCTCTTTTTAGAAATGGCTAAAAAATTATTGCTCTGTTCACTATTAGATAGTGACAACTTTATCGGACCTAATTTTGATAGGAAGTATCAGAAGTTAAGGATAGTCCTTGAGCCTAAATTGATCAAAAAGTCTAAGATAAACCCAAACAGGACTAAAAGAGAAATTAGTAAATGATTGCTGGTCAAGATAGTTATATGATAACTTCTTGAAATTTTTCTATTGAAAATATTATTACCTGGGTATAGGATATCGACAGTACAAGTCATACTTGCAAATAGTTGCAAAAGACTTCAGGATAGTAGAAGGTTTGAAAACGGCAAGAGACTCCTGAATGTAAGAGATGGAAGTCTATTTCAGTCTTAACATTAAGAATCGTTGAGCTTGTTTTCAATCCTAAAGATGTTATTTTAAGTGATTGTCACTACTGTCTAATCTTATTGATCGTGTCAATAAGAATGATTATTGTGATATCATTATGAATGATACTACAATAATGAGTGGACAATTAAAAATGACATAAATCAATACCATAGCCTGTCAGTATAATGTACACATCTAATTAGCATCCTTGATTAGATAATATCACTAAAGCCTATTTTTGGTATAATTGACTTACTCACCTTTTATTAGAAAGGATGAATGAGCCAGTGATATTCTGAGTTTGATACATATTGATGTATTTACAATCATGAACATAAGTGCCAGAAGAGGGCTTTACTACTTCATTAAAATCTCTGATGACGTATCTTGGTATGGGTACATCTTGCTTATGATGCATAAGTTTGAATCGATTGAAATGTTCAAATGATTTCATATTGAGGTAGAAAAATAAACTGTAAAGAGTGTTAGAACTCATCGATTAGACTGATGAAGTGAATGCCTTTACAATAAGTTTTACACATATCTAAAGAGAGAATTGGATTCTCTCTCAATGGACCTCTCCTAGGACACCACAATTTAAAAGGATGTCTGAAAGGAGGAATCGAACTTTACTAGACATGGTTCGGTCCACTATGGGTTTGCTAGTTTATTTGAGGTTATATTTTAGAGACTACTTGATATGTGCTCAAGAATATTCTGAACAATTCGATCATCAAATTTTTATATAAGATATGGACTTAGGTAATTCGATGCTCTCTTACTTTAGGGTTTGAGGGGTCAGACTTATTTAAAATATTCACAAACTGACTAGTTTGGATCTTGATCTAATAAATATTAATTTAGAGATATTCCTTTTACCTTCTTAATGGATATAAGATGTTCATGGATCTTAAAGCATTCTTTTTTAAAAAAAAGTCCTTTGGTGAAGACAATGATGCCGTTAAGAATAAGCTTGATGAAGTTTGATAGGTAGAGGAACCGATTCTGACACATAACCCAATAGAATCAGATTTGATTAGATCAAATCCAAAGCCTGATGTAAAGACATCCTTGAGGAGATATGGTAGCGTATCGTGTCAGTCGGATAGATACTTCGATTTCTAGATTGAAGATGAGGATTAGATCTCCCAAATGGATGCCATGCAGGGATCTAACTTTGAGAAGTGGCTTGGAGCCATTAAATCTAAAATGAAGTCCATGAAGATCGATAATATATAGACATTCATTGATTCACCTGAAGGGATAAGACCCATAGGATGTAAGTAGATTTTAGATGGATAAGAGGCACAGAAGGAAAGATGGAGACTTATTAATTCTATCTACTTGCCAAGAGATTTCATCAAAGTTATAGTGTGACTATGACGGGATATTTTTTCTTTTGACAATCCTTGTCTATTCGGATTGAATCAAGCTTTTTAGAGTTGGAACATATGTTTTGAATACATTGCTTCATTGAGAATGAAGTAGAATCCTATATGTACAAATGGATTGATAGTTCTGTAATAGTATTCTTTATATTATTTAGAGAAAATTCTCTTAATCGAAAATGACATTCCTACATTATAAAGAATAAAAGCTTGGTTGTCATCTGTATTCTCCATAAAGATTTGAAAGGTTATGAGAACCATCCTTAAGTATTTGTAAAATACTAAGGATAAGTAGCTCATTTATGGAGAATCTGACTAAAAATATATGGAATATAGATTTTAGTTTCTAGTCGGATCGAAATAACAAAGTTGTGTCAGATTATGTTTTTATCCTTAAAAGAGGAGCGACACACTGAAAAGGTTCCATGCAGTATTTGGTAGCCAGTTTTATTTGTGATATAGAGTTCTTTGCGGTATTTGATGCTGGTAAAGAAGTTATTTGGTTATGAAAGTTCATTAGTGAGCTTGGAGTGGCATCCTTCATTGATAGTCCAGTCCTTCTGTATTGACAGCAGTATTGGAGCCATAGCTTAAGCTGAAGAACTGATGTTCCATCTGAGAATCAAATACTTTCTGTATTGTAATCATCTTATCTGAAAAGATTGAGATAAAGTTAACCTTAGGAAGACTGACTGAAAAGAGAACTTAGCCGATCCATTGACTAGAGCAATCGGATCTAAGGAGTTTGATGATCACAAATGGAAGATGGATATTTGATATCGATCTGATTGACTTTAGTCCAAGTAGAAGTTGTTGGAAAATATATCCTAAAGCCAATCATCTATGTTGTAGATGATTGTGCTCCATACATATATATGAATTATAAAATGATAAATATTATCTGACAGATTCATCATAAAGAATATATTTTTCTAAAAAGAAATCATATGTTATGATGAAGTCCTTAGAGCTATTTCTAAAATGATAAAGGAAGATTTATTATGTGATTTTAAATCTTGTTCATGATCAAATGATACAATTGTTATAAGGACGATAATTGTATCAAGTATAGATCGTTGTATGCCATATTAGTTGATTGTCTTTTTAACCAAGGTGTATGGTGATATGGGTATGGCATACAGATGAAATGTAGGAGTATATTTCACTGAGCATGACCAACTTCAGAGCACTCTGTTGTCAAGGGTTGCTCTAATGGGATATGGATGTAAGTGTCCCTTTGATCTGAAGCTGTCTTGGTGACTTGCAAGCAACTTACTGTGCTTTGATGTCGGACTATCCAAATTTCTAATTCGATGATGAAAGATTTTTCGATATAGTAAAGTACTTGTAAAGTCTGAGTGCAAGTCAAGATGGGATTGACCATTTCAAGTAAAATTAGAGATGATGTATCACTGTGTTTCAATTTAGCAAAACTCTGGCTAGAGTAGTCATAGTGAGAAGTTATAAAATTTTTAAGGTTGAGATAAAATGTAGACTACTCATCTATGATTGACAGTTTAGCCCTAAGTCATCCTTGAGCATCAAGAGTCAAAGGGATGAATTATAAGGTAACTATATCCACATAGATTCTAGAGTGTTGCTGAGCATGCAATCGGCCTATCCGAACAACGGATCCCATTGCTAGGTGGTTACATCGATTGGTACAAAAATTATTCTTATGCTACTGACTTAGGTTCGAACCTATGAGGTCACATACATAGAAGTATCTGTTTGATCAAATGATTGATTGACGATTATGAATCGTTGAAGGGTCTAATTATCAATGTGATTGATGATTAATCCTATGCAAAAGTTACAATAAATTATTTACTAATGGTTGATAAATTAAAAAATAATTAATTAATAATTTGATTGTTAATTGACTGAATTTGATTGAGCAATGGAGATTGGATCAGATCTAATTAAATTGGATTCAATTAGGTTTGCTTTGGATTGATTGGATCCAGCCCTAATGGATAACAGGGCTTGTTCCAATTGATTTTAGGGATGCAAATCAAATTTTGAGTTGAATAGGGTTCAATTTAATTTGATTTAGATTTGATTGGATCAAATCCAATTGGATAATAGGCTTGATTGGATCAAGTTCTATTGATCAAAAGCTTCCCTGATATCCAATAAGATGAGAAGATCAATCCCTAGATTGATGGGATCTTAATCTAACTAGTTTTCTAATTGGATTAGGGTCTAATTGATTTTTTAATTAGGCTAGGATCTAATTAGTTAGTTTGTTATAAGTAATTCCTAAGTTAGTTAGGATTGGGTCCAAGAATTAGTTAGAGTTGGACCAAAAATCATGAGTTCTATTTGGACTAGGACTTAACCAACTCTAAAACCCTATGTGCCTATTTATTCCCCACACCTCCTCTCCTTTCACCATGGAAACCCATGCCCCAATGAAGAAGTGCGCTCCTTTGCTCTCTTCCATGGAAAAGGATGGCACCCCCCTTTCTCCAAGTCGCCTAAGAAGAAGGAAGGGGCGTCTAAGAGTTGGACGCCCCAAAACTCCACATGCCAAGCCCTCATCTCATTCCTCTTTGGAAGGGATTTTCAAGAGATTTTGCTGCTAGTTTCAAGGCATCAAAAAGAGTCTCTCTGCTGATTTTACAGTAAAAAATAGAGAAGAAAGGTTCTTCCCAACGAGAGGAAGAGAAGGAAGAAGAAAGGTCTTCTTTCTAGTGCATAGCCTTGGAGAAGAAGTTTTTCTCTTTGATTTTTTTTTATTATTTTTTAGTATAAAAATTAGATTGAATTTGATTTTTTATATAATAATTTAAAAAAAAATATCAAAAAAATCTGGTTGGATGTTTTAGGCTTCCTAGGGCTCTAGATCAAGGAGAAAAAGGGAGAAGAAAAGAAAAAAAATGGTTTTTCTCTTGGGTCTCTCTTTTGGATTCTTCTAAGGCTTAAGATTTTATATTATTTTTTATATAAAAAAATAGATTAGATCTAATTTTTATCATGAAAAATTAGAGAAAAAAAGTTCTTCTTGAAGTCATGAAAAGAAAAGTTTTTCTTGAAGAGAGAAAGGTTCTCTCTTGTGCGTGAGAGAATTGAGAAGAATGGATTCTTCTCTTAATCTCTATCGTAGAGATCTGATGCACGAATCTAGAAAGAAAAAGAGAGGATCTCTTTGTTCTTCATCTTTTTTATGTTCCTCTTAGATCAGCTAACAATAAAAGGTGTCTTCACGAGCTAGCACTCTTGGAGAGATAGATCAGCATAAGAGCTTTGTGTGGATATCCATAGAGGTCGGATGCGTGTGTGGCTGCTGAGCATCATGAAGAGCCAACTACCATAGATTTTGGATATGGTGATCTACTATCCATGCTCAGGTATCAAGTTTTAAACTCAATTCATATTTGGATAGATCTAAATATAATATGGATAAGATTTATGTTTGCTGAATTTTAGATTTTAGATTTACATATATATATATTAATTCATATTGTAGATCCTGTATGATAATTTTATATTTGATCTATGCATGCATTGTAGATTAAATTATTTAATCTATATATATTTTATTGTAAAATTTTAAAAAAATACATGCATAAAACTATCATGCTTCCCTTCAGTAGAAAGAAAAAATCATACATTAGAAGAAATAGCATGCACCATATTATGTGAAAGTAATTTAATTAGATATTTTTAGGCAGACGCCATTAACATGGCATGTTATATCTTAAATTGTATTCTAATTTGGCCTATTTTCAAGAAAACACCATATGAACTTTAGAAATAAAAAAACCAAGCATAAACTATTTTTATATTTTTGGTTATAGATATTTATACTAAATAATGGAAAGGATAATTTAAAAAAATTTGATGTCAAGTTAGATGAGGGTATCTTCTTAGGATACACCATATCCAGCAAGGCATATAGAGTTTTCAACAAAAAAATTCAAAAATATAGGAGTACGTTTCACTGAGCGTGACCAACTTCGGAGCACTCTGTTGTGCAGGGTTGCTCTGATGGGATATGGGTGTAAGTGTCCCTCTGACTTGAGGCTATCTTGATGACTTGCAAGCAACTTACTGTACTTTGATGCCAAACTATCCAAATTTCTAATTCAATGATGGAAGATTTCTAGGTATAGTAAAGTACTTGTAAAGTCTGAGTGCAAGTCAAGATGAGATTAATTGCTCCAAGTAAAATTAGAGATGATGTATCACTATGTTTCAATTCAGCAAAACTCTAGTCAGAGTAGTTCTAATGAGAAGTTATAAAATTTTTAAGGTTGAGACAAAATGTGGACCACTTATTTATGGTTGACAATTTAGCCCTAAGTTATCTTGAGCATCGAGAGTCAAAGGGATGAATTATATGTTAACTATATCCATATAGATTTTAGAGGGTTGCTGAGCATGCAATCGGCCTATCTGAACGTCGGGTCTCATTGCTAGGTGGTTACATCGATTGGTACAAAAAATATTCTTGTGCTACTGACTTAGGTTCGAACCTATGAGGTCACATATATAGAAGTACCTGTTTGATCAAATGACTGATCGACAATTATGAATCGTTGAAGGGTCTAATTATCAATATGATTGATGATTAACTCTATGTAAAGATTACAATAAATTATTTACTAATGATTGATAAATTAAAAAAATAATTAATTAATAATTTGATTGTTAATTAGCTGAATTTGATTGAGCAATGGGGATTGGGTCAGATCTAATTGAATTGGATTCTATTAGGTTTGCTTTGGATTGATTGGATCCAGTCTTAATGGATAACAGGACTTGTTCCTATTGATCTTAGGGGTGTAAATTAAATTTTGAGTTGAATAGGATTCAATTTAATTTGATTTAGATTTGATTGGATCAAATACTATAGATAATAGGCTTGATTGGATCAAGTCCTGTTGATCAAAAGCTTGCTTGAGATCCAATTAGATGAGAAGATCAATCCCTGGATTGATGGGATCTTATTCTAACTAGTTTTCTAATTGAATTAGGGCCTAATTAATTTTTTAATTGTACTAGGATCTAATTAGTTAGTTTGTTATAATTAATTCCTAAGTTAGTTAAGATTGAGTCCAAGAATTAGTTAGAGTTGGACCAAGAATTATGAGTTCTATTTGGACTAGGACTTAACCAACTCTAAAACCCCATGTGCCTATTTATTCCCCACACCTCCTCTCATTTCACCATGGAAACCCATGCCCCAATGAAGAAGTGCGCTCCTCTACTCTCTTCCATGGAAAAGGATGGCACCCCCCTTTCTCTAAGTTGCCTAAAAAGAAGGAAGGGGCGTCCAAGAGTTGGACACCCTAAAACTCCACACGCCAAGCCCTCATCTCATGCCTCTTTGGAAGGGGTTTTCAAGAGATTTTGCTGTTGGTTTCAAGGCATCAAAGAGAGTCTCTCTTGCTGGTTTTATAATAGAAAATGGAGAAGAAAGGTTCTTTCCAACGAGAGGAAGAGAAGGAAGAAGAAAGGTCTTCTTTCTAGTGCGCAGCCTTGGAGAAGAAGTTCTTCTCTTTGATTTTTTTTTATTTTTTTTAATATAAAAATTAGATTGAATCTGATTTTTTATATAATAATTTAGAGAAAAAATATCAAAAAAATCTGATTGGATATTTTAGGCTTCCTAGGGCTCTAGATCAAGGAGAAAAAGGAGAAGAAAAGAAAAAAAAATGATTCTTCTCTTGGATCTCTCTTTTGGATTCTTCTAGGACTTAAGATTTTATATTATTTTTTACATAAAAAAATAGATTAGATCTAATTTTTATCATGAAAAATTAGAGAAGAAAAGTTCTTCTTGAAGGCATGAAAAGAAAAGTTCTTCTTGAAGAGAGAAAGGTTCTCTCTTATGCGTGAGAGAATTAAGAAGAATAGGTTCTTCTCTTGATCTCTATCGTAGAGATCTGATACATGAATCCAGAAAGAAAAGGAGAGGATCTCTTTGTTCTTCATCTTTTTTATGTTTCTCTTAGATCAGCTAACAATAAAAGGTGTCTTCGTGAGCTAGCACTCCCAGAGAGATAGATCAGCATAAGAGCTTCGTGTGGATATCCGTAGAGGTCAGATGCGTGTGTGACTGTTCAGCAACATGAAGAGCTAACTATCATAGATTTTGGATATAGTGATCTACTATCCATGCTCAGGTATCAAGTTTTAAACTCAATTCATATTTAGATAGATCTAAATATAATATGGATAAGATTTGTGTTTGTTGAATTTTAGATTTCAGATTTACATATATGTATATTAATTTATATCGTAGATCCTGTATGATAGTTTTAGATTTGATTTACGTATGCATTATAGATTAAATTATTTAATCTATATATGTTTCATTGTAAAATTTTAAAAAAATGCATGCACAAAACTGCCATACTTCCCTTCAGTAGAAAGAAAAAATCACACATTAGAAGAAATAGCATGCACCATGTTATGTGAAAGTAATTTACCTAGATATTTTTAGGTGGACGCCATTAAGATGGCATGCTATATCTTAAATTGTGTTTTAATTTGGCCTATTTTCAAGAAAACACCATATGAACTTTGAAAATAAAGGAAACCTAGCATAAACTATTTTCATATTTTTGGTTGTATATATTTTATACTAAATAATAGAAAGAATAATTTAAAAATATTTGATATCAAGTCGGATGAGGGTATCTTCTTAGGATACTCCATATCCAGCAAGGCATATGGAGTCTTCAACAAAAGAACCCTTATTGTTGAAGAATTTATTCATGTGGTTTTTGATGAATCTAATGGCAAATCTCCTAGAAAGGAAGATATTTTAGAAAAAAATGTCAGAATTTTGGACAACAAAATGGACAATCTCACACTAGAGAATGATTCTCTCCAAAATGAAGAAGATGATGTAAAGAAGAATGATGAAGAGGAGAAGCATGAAGAACCCACTCCAAGCCAAAAGGATGATCTACCTAAAGAGTAAAGGTATGCTCATGGACATTCAAAAGACTTGATTATAGGTGATCCATCTCAAGGGGTAAGAATTCATTTCCTTTTAAGAAATATAAATAATTATCTAATATTTGTATCTTAAATTAAATCCAAAACTATTGAAGAGGCTAAAAGTGATCCAAATTAGATAAATGCTATGCAAGAGGAACTAAATCAATTTGAAAGAATAAAGTCTAGACTTTAACTGAAAGATCTAACAACTATCCAGTGATAGGAACTAAAAGGGTTTTTAGGAACAAATTAGATAAAAATAGAATTATTGTTAGAAATAAAGCTGGATTTGTAGCTAAAAGATATAATCAAGAGGAAGGCATTGATTTTGATAAAATCTTTGCTCCAATTGCTAGATTAGAAGTAATTACATTGCTACTTGCATTTGCATGTTTCATGAACTTCAAACTTTATCAAATAGATGTTAAAAGTATATTTTTAAATGGTTATATAACTGAAGAAGTTTATGTAGAACAACCATCAGGATTTAAAAATCATACCTACTCTAATCATGTTTACAAGTTACATAAGGCACTATATGGTTTAAAAGAAGCAACTCATGTATGGTATGAAAGATTGAGTAAATTTTTATTAGAAAATGAATTCATTAGAGAGAATGTTGATAAAATATTATTTTTGAAAATAAGAAATGATGATTTATTAGTAGTGCAAATTTATGTAAATGACATAATTTTCGATGCTGCTAATGAATCTGTTTGTGAGGAATTTGCTAAGTTGATGCAGGATGAGTTCGAGATGAGCATGATGGAAGACCTAAACTTCTTTCTCTGACTTCTAATCAAACAAGCTGAAGATGGAGTCTTCATCAATCAAGCTATGTATACAAGAGAGATACTAAAAAAATTTGGTATGGATGGTTCAAAATCAATTGGTACACCAATAAGTCTATCGTGTAAGCTTGATAAATATGGAAAAGATAAGAATGTAGATACAAAATTATATAGAGACATGATAGGATCTTTACTTTATAATTGCAAGTAGATCAGACATCATGTTTAGTATTTATATGTGTGCTAGATATCAATCAAATCCTAAAGAATCTCACTTAATTACTGTGAAAAGAATATTTAGATATTTATCCTAAACTATAAATGTAGGACTATGGTATGACAAGCTCTCTTCATTTAATTAATAGGATATTCTGATGCTGATTTTGCTTGTTGTAAACTAGATAGAAAGAGCACAAGCGGCACCTACCATTTTTTGGAGTTAACTTAATTTCATGATTTAGTAAGAAATAAAATTTGATAGCATTGTCAACGGTCAAAGCCGAATATATTGCTGTCGAAAGTTGTTGTGCTCAAATCATATAAATTAAGCAATAACTTAAAAATTTTGGTATTAAACTTGAAAAAATCTCAATAAGATGTAATAATATGAGTGCCATTAACTTAACTAAGAACCTAATTCAATACTCAAGATCTAAACACATTGAGATAAAACATCACTTCATAAGAGATCATGTATAAAATAATGATGTACTGCTTGAGTTTGTTAGTATTGATAAATAATTAACTGACATCTTTACCAAATCTCTTAGTGAAAAAAAATTTAGCATCATTAGAAAAGATCCAGAGATTTGCTATCACTCAAATTAGATCTCATCCTCTCTGCCAAAACTAAATTGATCCAAACTCAAAATAATCAATTTTATCTATATAACCATTGATTGACCTCTTTTGAAACCCCTAATGTTCCTAGTGCACTAAATAATTAGTGAAATAATGATATGTTTCAGACTCATGCTCGAGTCGACTCGAACAAAAATTTGAGTCAACTCATGCTCGAGTCAACTCGAGTAAAAATTCAAGTCAACTCGACTATCGGGGCACAGGCGCTTAAATGGATCGTGACCCCTTGCTGTGTGCTAACTTAGTTTCAAACCCTCGCATGAGGGTCCCTCCTCTTCTAATACCCCCTCAAACAATGTCCTCCACCATTCTCATCCTCCATCTCCTTATCCTCACCCTCCATCTCCTTGTCTTTCCCTGATTCATGGTGGATTTGAACAGGATGGTGCGGCAAAAGCATAATCTATAGAAAATTCCTTTGGATCAACTCACTGCATTGTGGAAAAGAAAGAAGAAAGCAATATTGGAATGATCCGCATCTCAAGCAGCCAAATCATCCCAACCTATTGTGCAACCCGAAGAGAATGAGCCAAATGAGATCAAGGATCAAGGTATTGAAACCCCTCCTCCTCCACAGCCCACTCCAACAGGAAAAATGGCAACTAGGGCCATTGCCATGGGCAGAAAAATTGATTTTTTATTCTTTGATAAATATAGCTTTTCCATTAGCAACTGGATTGAAGGAATGGGTTGGAAGAAGTTTTGCACTATTGATATTCCCATGTATCCATAGTTAGTGAGGGAGTTTCATGAAAATCTAAAAAGAGGAGCATCTGAGGTTGTTTCAAATATTAAAGGGGTCGAGTTTGAAGTATCAGA
The DNA here is from genome assembly GCF_000442705.2 of Elaeis guineensis. NCBI lineage: Eukaryota > Viridiplantae > Streptophyta > Magnoliopsida > Arecales > Arecaceae > Elaeis > Elaeis guineensis. The sequence continues at coordinate 52,201,979 of NC_026004.2, forward strand.
GAGTAGTTTAGCCCAGATTTTTGGATTACCTAGGGAAGGGGTTGTTCCTAAAAGACTTGGAGATAAAAAGGAAGGATTAAGAGTGATTGTGGGTAGGGATGATATTGAAGGAGGTATAATTTCTAGCACCCTTACCCTTGAATGAGACTCTTGCATCACATAATAGGAGGAATTTTTATTCCAAAACTTGGGAGGCATGATTTTGTGTCTGAAAGGGAGCTTATGGTGATGTATTATGTAGTGAAGGGGATGCTCTAAATTTACCTAGTATCATGATGCATCAAATAAAAGAGGCAGCTATTTGTCATACGGTATGGTGCTTACTAAGATTTTTGAAGTAGCTGGAGTACCACGAGAAAATGAACAGTTCATGAAGTTATCATACTTTGATACTTATGATGATAAAGCATTAAATAGAATGAAGTATCATATGGTTAGAGGGAGATGGGTAAGAAAGGTATCAGGACAGGAGAGACAAGAGCCTAGAGCAGAGCAGACTGGAGAGCCTTCCACTCATCCAGCACCATCATCTCTCACTCCACCTTTAGCAGCACATGGTCAGGTTCCACCTTCATCTACTCCTACTGCACCACCAGTTACACCACCTAGGACTCCAGCCCCTCAGCTAGAGACATTTGATTTTGTTACATTTGAGAGACTGGCTGACATGATTTCGAGTAGAGTGGTATAGAGGTGAGGGCTCTCTCTAATAGATTTGATACATTTCAGAATGAGATGAGAGCCAGATTGATTGCATTAGGGTAGAGAGGACCATAGCCAGATGCCCCTACTAACATTTCTAATTTGGCTGGAGAAATAGCCCGATTAAGGGGGAGCCTTGAGTCTAGGAGCATTGAGATGCTTACTGCTATTAAAGGACTTGGACAGTCTGGCACTGAGATGCAGTCAACCCTCAAAAGACTCGCGCGAGCTCAGCAAGAGGGCATCCTTTCTATTTTATCTTCCATGAGCAGCTTGTTATGCATGATTGAGTGGTTGCCCTAGGAGCAGTACCAGCAGCAACCACGGCTGATGTAGCTGTCGGAGCTTTCATGGTCCATCATGCTCCTGCTAAGCCTCAGCCTACTCAGCCTCTGGCTCAGTCCACACCACATCCTCCTTTTTAGCCTTCCGCCAGTCAGGCTAAGCCTCCATTCAGAGTTTATACTAGAGCTGGTGTAGGGTTTCCAGCACACAGTATAAGACCATCATCCAGAATTCAGAGCAAGAGAGTTGCACCTTCTACCTTGCGAGCGAGTTCATCTGAGACTCTAGAGATTCCATCTGATGATGATGGGTAGAGCTAGACTTATAGGCTCACTCAGACTTTCTAGAATATCTATGTATCTAGGTAATCATATAGTTATATCCATGTAATGGTTGATCTCCTATGTATTATTGATATACTGCATTTCTATTTTGGGCAGTATATTCATTTTGACTGATACATTATAAAATCTTATATTAATGCAATGAACCTTACTTATTGTGGTTTGCTTATGAATGATGAATGCATGTATGATATGCCTTGAGTGGTAATGTTGATTGATACATTGACTTCATACTCTTACACTATTATGTTGTGTATCATACCATATATCATGTTGGTCGATATGCACTCTCTATTATGAATGATGACAAAAAAGGGGGAGAAAAAAGATATAAAATATAAGCAAATGAAAGCAAATGATTTCAAGCAATTTTAAGGTGAGTGAGAGAAAATGATTTGCAAAAGACTTCAAGCAATTTTAAAGTGAATGAGAGAAAATGATTTCAAGTGAGTACATGATTCAATGATTTCAAGTGAGCAAATGATTTCAAGCATTTTTAAAAGAAATAAGAGCAAATGACCTCAAGTGTTTTTAAGTATCTTTTTAAAATGATCTAAAGTCATTAAGTGATAAAATATGGTATTTTTACAAAAACCTAGGCACAAGCTAAGGGGGAGATATATACTTCTGAAAATATATAACTCTTAAGAAACTAGGCATAAGCAAAGGGGGAGCGAAGTTTAAAAATTTAAACCTTTTGAATTCTCATGGAAATCATATTCCAAAATTGCTAAAGTCTTGATTCAAATGCCTAACTTCTTACGTTGATACGTAAGACTCAAATTGGAAATACATGAAGTTCATCAATTTCCTAGAACACTCTCAATTATCAAAGATGATGTTCTCTATACTTTATATCATTTGCTTACCAACTCAAAGTTTTATCATCATCAAAAAGGAGAAGATTATTAATCCCAAGAATTGATTTTGATGAATAACAAAATATTTGAGTATATATTTAGACTAATGATATCTTTAAGATTATGTTTCCAAAAAGTTGTAGGGTATTAAGAGAATGATTTTCAAAAGTACAATAAAAAATAAATACAAAAAAATCTAGAAGCTTTTGAGTGTGACACGCATCTAAAATAAAGTTGGAAAAAGATATCCAAAGATTGGAATCAAAGAATATTTTAAATAAAAAAGTCTACAAAAAGTTTCATGAAGGGCACCCCGAGTCAACTCAAAGATTATCCGAATTGATTCAAGCTGAAATGGTAAAGCAAAAATAGTACTGGCATGCAAAAATTTCAACTAGCATGCCCTTGAGTCGACTTAAGTTTGATTTGAGTCAACTTAAATATAGAATGGCAGAAAAGTAAATTTTCAGAATAGAAAAATGTATCGGGTCAAGCAGCACCTTGAGTCGACTTGATAAATTTGAGTCGAAGTTACTAGAAAAGATAGAGAGGGATATTTTTTGGAAGACAGGCTCAAAGACCATTCGAGTTGACTCAAGCTCAATTCGAATTGACTCGAGTTCTAACAGTTAGTTCTACAGAAAATTCAAAACAATTCAGAAATACTTCTAACGGCTATTTTCAAATTTCAATAGCTAGAAATGACTTTTTGAGGTTTCAAATAGTGGTTTAAAGTCTTCAACAACTTTTCAAAGTGATAAGATAAGAGAATTAAAGTGAGAAAGTAAGAATCAAGAGCAAAAAGTTCAAAAAGCATGGAAAAGAGAGCATTCATTTTCCAACCATTTGAAACAACAACTCAAGAGATTTCCTTCAGCTAAAAGATAAGTTCCTCCCTCTAAAAGCTTCCACAACAAAAGAAGAGTCAAGCTTTAACAACAATCATGTTGGTGCAAAAATCCATCGGCGTCGAAGAAGCTGGAGTCGAGGGAGTCGCGGTCGCCACCGGGACCTGCAGAGAAAGTCTAAACCAAAGTTGGGGGTGCTCCGGTAAGACCCTTCGACGCTCAAGTCAGTTCTCTGCCTTAACAAGAATGGAGTGCTCGAACGAAAATTTTTGCAGAGTTTTGAGATAGAGATTAGAACTTAGAGAATAACGTATCTGGGGGTTCCCTTTTTATAGGCGGAGGGCGTAACAGATTGACAGCGATGTCTGTAACCGCCTGGTAGTGGGCCATTCGGGGCCATGAGGAGTTTGTTATGGAGAGTAGTGGAGTGGAGTCGTGGACATCGCCGTGGCCTGCCACGTGGAGCCTGTTGTGGAGAGTGGAGTGATGTCAGTTGTCGTGACTTGCCAGAGCATGATGGAGCTACGTGGGATCCATTACAGGAAGTGGAGCAAAGTCGTGGTCATTACTGTGGCCTGCCAGGGAGTCCAGACCCATCGGTCGAAGCTCGGTTGGGGTGTCTGGTGGAGAGGGGTAGCTCTCTGTCTAAGAGGAGCTCGGATGTTGCTGGCGAGCCTTCTATCGTTGGGTGCCTTGGGCGCTAGTACTGCAGGCGAAGGTCATCTGCTGTAGAAGCTCGATCAGGAGCTTTCTGTGGATGAAGTTTGGTTTCATGCAGAATCCGACAGAAGGTCGACCGGCAGTGGATGTCGGATGGCGTTGGAGAGGTTCACCCATTGGAGGGGTCCGACTGCTAGAGCCCGTGTGTCGTAGGAGTTCGTCCGGAATCTGTCCGCTACAGAAGTTCGATCAGAGTTCGATTCCCGTAGAAGTCCGGATGGGGATCATTTGTTGAGGAAGCTCGACCGAAGCCTGCCTGCAATAGAAGTTTGAAAGAAATTCGTTCACAATAGAAGCTCAGGTGGAGGCTTACAGTAAAAATCTGACGTGGACCGCTCATAGTAGAAATTCGAAGTAGACCGCTTGTAGTGGTAGCTCGGAGTAGATCGCTTATAGTAGAAGCTCGGAGTAGATCGCTTGTGGTGGGGGCTCGGAGCCCGACCCTTGTAAGAATTTAGATGAGGTCTACCTGCAATAGGAGCTCAGGGCTGAAGTCCGGCTACCGTAGGAGCTCGGACGAAGTCTACCTGTAGTAGGAGTTCGGGGAAGAAGTCTGGCTCCCGTAGGAGCTCAGAGGAAATCCAAAAGGCAGTCGACCGCCATAGAAACTTGGATGGAGTCCATCCATCGTGGAGATCTGCTATTGGGAAAGTTCGGCCACTAATGAACTGACGAAGTTCTGGAAGAAATTCAGATTGGAGTCGATCGAATCCTGTTGGAAAAGATCTGGAAGAGGTCCGGAGAATGGTTGATCCTTGTAGGAGGTCGGCCGATAGTAGAATCCAGAGAGCACTTGGAGCAGCCTGATAGACGACCGAAGAAGCTTATCGCTGGAGAAGCCCGGGAGATGCGGCAGGAGTTCGTCCGTCGGGAGAATCTGATCGACACTTGTGGAAGAAACTGTGGGAGTTTATCCATCGACAGAACTTGGGAACATTGTAGAAGCTCGACTGTCGGAGAGGTTCGGAAAGATGTCGCCCAAGGTCGGACGTCGGTAGAGTCCCAGGAGGGTCACTCCTGATACGAACTTCGGCTGGGGGGTATTTTATACCCAACACCAGTCTCCCTACTTCCAAGTTTGAGTTTCGAATGAAGGAAGTATAGAGAAATTTTCACAGCCGAAGTTGCTCCCTTGAATTCTGTGCGTGATCGCCCTCAGATATCCTGGCATTTAATGCACGCATATCGAAGTCTTTTCAAATCGGGGCTATCCGAAGAGACTTTTTGGAATTCTCGCTGGAGCGCTGTCCCAAGTGCCACACAATAATAGCCCCGTCAGCAGTCAACCGTACGCCATGGTGAGTGGGGCACGTGGCGTGCATTGGTCGGCCTAGGGATATCCGCCGTCATGACTGTGCCAGGCCCTGTTGCCTATTTAAACCCACTCCTTCTCTCCAGGGACTTCACTTCGCCTGAGAGTCCAGTTGGCACCTTTCTTCTATCTGAGAGTTCTGCCACCCATCGGCGCCCTTTTCGACCCTAGGCGTTCTTTGCATCAATCCCCGCCATCTCCACTGGCTCCCCACCTACGTCGGGCCAATCTAGGTTGGTCCCGAAACTTCTCTTGTCATTGTTGTTGTTCCTTCCTCTTCTTGCTTTGTTTGTTTAGCTTCCGAGGGTTTATTCGCAATCTTTTCTGATTTTTCGAGATTTCCTTCTTTCTTTTCTCTTGTTGCAGGCATGGACGTAGAAGTTGCCCGGGTGGCCCGTCTCGAGGGGATGCTACGGATCGAGAGGAGGAGGAGAAGGGAAACGGTGGCCCACAAGTTCAGCGGCTGTCGAGCTGCCATTGAGGGCTCCCACAGCTTCGAAGGAGACTCGAGGGAGAATTCCTTTAACAACAGGGATTTAATAATGGAACTGACCGATGAGTGCATCCTGTCCGAGAATTTTGAAGTAGTTGAACGGGGCGACACCGGTCAAGGGGGTGGAGTTGCCATCATAAGCTGCGGTGGGCTTCTTGACGTCGTCGAGATCGAGGGACCAAAGGCGGTCGGTGCTGATGGTGGAACAGTAGAACTTGTTGCGGGGGCGGTGGAAGTAGCGCATGCTGACCTCGTCGAAGTACCTGGGATGGTAATTGTCGGAGAGAATATGGTGGTGGTGCATGCCTCTGGCATTACTGCGGCCATCGGGGTACTTTCAGTTCTTCTTGAAGCAGGTCGTCGTTGCCGCCGCCGCCGCCCCTTGAGTTCTATCCCGCTCTTTTCCCGTTAGGGTTAGGGTTTCGGCAATGGGGCGGAATGAGGCGGAGGGTGAGAGCTGATGGGTTCATCATACGTACTGGGAAATACTGCTGAGAAAGATGGAACTGGAAGGAGAAGTCGAAAGCTTGAAGCGGTCTCTAATGTATTCTTTTCAGGTCTTATCGTATTGTTCTTCTTTCTTTGGCTTTCAGGGCTTTGTAATGTATACCTTGTTAATCAAAATGAAAAAGAGATTTTTTGTTACCTTGTCTGCACTTTGTGTTAAATTGTCGTCCGCCGAACTTCTTTTATTTTTTTGTCTCACTCGATGTCGATGTTGTCTAAAGGTTCCTGGTCGTCGCCACATTGGTTTGCTTTTTTTGTCGTCTTTCTTTTTTGGCCTTCAGGGCTTTGTAATTCATACTTAGCTAATGAAATGAAAAGAAAATTTTCTATTACCCCTTCTACTCATGTGTTGAGTTGTCGTTTGCCGAACTTCTTTCTGTTTTTGCCTTGCTCGATATCGATGTCATTTGAAGGTACCCAATTGTCATCGCATTGACCTGTCCCTTTTGTTTATGGCCACAGATTTGTTCGGGGCCACTTGAGTTTGACGCTTCCTTTCGGAGTTCGAGCTTGTGGGTCTGAACTTCTCATCATCTTGAGGAAGCCATCTTATCCTTGGCCTGTGTTGAGAGCCCTCTTGGAGACCGAGGATTTTTGATAAGAATCCCCATCCTCGCTGAGATGAGGTCTCCTGTATCTTTGACGTAATTTATTTTTCATTTGTCGCTGGTGTAGTTCATCGCTTTCCTTTTTAACTTCCTCCCTTTTTTCTTTTTCTTTTCTCGAGTGAGGGTTTTTCCTCTGCTCTTAGCGGGGTTGCGGGAGCGTGGAGGGGCCGTCGAGAAGGTTTTCTTTTTCTTATCTGGTCTTGAATGATCGGATCTTAGTAGGCGTCAGAATGAGGTTCTCCTCCTATTCCTGATGTAGTCAATTTTAGTTCAGGTTAGGATGAGGTTCTCCTCTTGTTCCTAACAGGGCTGTGGGGGCACATATGGGCGTTGCAGGGCCTCTTCCCCCATCCGGTCTAAAAGTAACCGGGCCTTTGACTTTGCTCATGTTAGGGCGAGGTTCTCCTCCTGTCCCTAACATGACTGTGGGGGCACATAAAGGCGTTGTAGGGCCTCTCCCCCCATCCGGTCTAAAAGTAACCGAGCCTTCGACTTTGCTCATGTTAGGGCGAGGTTCTCCTCCTATCCCTAACATGGCTGTGGGGGCACATAAGGGTGTTGTAGGGCCTCTCCCCCCATCCGATCTAAGGAGAACCGGGCCTTCGACTTTGCTCATGTTAGGGCGAGGTTCTCCTCCTGTCCCTAACATGGCTGTTGGGGCACATAAGGGCATTGTAGGGCCTCTCCCCCCATCCGATCTAAGGAGAACCGGGCCTTCGACTTTGCTCATGTTAGGATGAGGTTCTCCTTTTGTTCCTTACATGACCGTGGGGGCACATAAGGACCGTTATATGGGCCTCTCCCCTCGTCCGATCTTAAAATAATCGGACTTCCAACTTTGCTCATGTTAGGACGAGGTTCTCCTCCTGTTCCTAACATGGCCGTGGGGGCACATAAGGGCCGTTATATGGGCCTCTCCCCCCGTCCGGTCTTAAAATAATCAGACTTCCAACTTTGCTCATGTTAGGACGAGGTTCTCTTCCTGTTCCTAACATGGCTTTGTTTTTATTGTTTGAAGGGGTTATCTCCTGTCGTTACGAGTCCATGCCGAAAGGGAAAGATATGCAAATCTGAAAGGAATCTTGATTTAAAGCAAAGTCGTTAGTAATATATTTACAGATTTTTCAAATCCCATGGTCGTAGAAGGTCTGCTCCCCATCGAGGTCCTCCATAGATGGAGTTGATGATCCCGATTGGAGGCCGATCTCCGGGCTGCTCTTCCCTCCTCGGTGGCTCAGGTTGCGGCAGGGCCCTTGGCCGATCCTCTCTACCCTCAGGCTGGCGTCCAATGAACCTATCGAGCCGACCTCATTTGATGAGCTCCTCGATCTCATCTCAGAGTTGAATACATTCCTCTGTGTCATGGCCGTGGTCACGATGGTAGAGGCAGAACTTGTTAGGATTGCGCTTCCCGAGGTGTGTGCACATCCTTTCCGACCTTGGGAGCTGCTCTTTGACCTCCATCAGCATCTGGGTTTTCGATGCATTGAGGGGGGCATAGCTGCAGAATCTTCCTGGGGGAGAGCCCCACTGAACTCTGCAGTTCGGACTTCTCTACCTGCATGCTCGGGGAGGAGTCTGGGTGTGCTTGTGCCCGGGAGGAGTCCGAGAACGTGGTCGAGCTTCACTCGGCCCTTTTTCAACTGCGGGCCTGCTGGAGTCGCCCGCCTGTCGCTCCTTCGTGGCCTCCTCGTCCTTCAGCTTGAAGGCTTTTTTCGCTCGAGCATATCCTTCAGCCCGAGCCAGTAGATCGGCAAAGTCTCTGGGATACTTCTTTTCCTGGGAGAAGAGGAGGTCATTCTTTTGAAGGGCGCTCTTTAATGCGGCCATTGCAACCGATTAGTCCAGGTTTCGGACTCCAGGGCGGCGGCGTTGAACTGATTGACGTAAGCTCGGATGGATTCTCCCTCCTTTTGCTTGATGTTAATGAGGGACTCCAAACCTCGCTGGGGACATCGGCTGCTGATGAAATGAACCATGAACTGGTGACTCATCTGGTCAAAGGAGAAGATTGTACCCGACTTCAGTGTCGAGTACCAGTTCCTTACTGCTCCCTTCAAGGTAGACGGGAAAGCTCGACACAAGATGGCATCTGGCGTGCCATGGAGCAGCATCATGGTTCGAAAGGCCTCCAGGTGGTCGACTGGGTCCAAGGTCCCATCGTAGCTCTCGAATTGGGGGAGCTTGAAGTTCGACGGGATTGGTTCCTGCATGATCATTTGAGAGAAAGGAGGGTCAGTACAGATGTCCTCACCGTAAGCAGTGGGAGCACGGTGGAGCTCTTCGATCCGTCGGTTCATCTCCTGAAATCTCTGATCCAGGAGGTCCTCTTGATTGCGGGCCTTGAGGGTCTTCTGGTGGAGTGAAGGCAGGGACTCTCCGGGGGTTGAATCATGATCGGACGGAGGACTCTCTGCCTTCTATTTTTCTTTTCTGGGAAAGACAGGGCGGCTGGCCCATGTGGTCCACCCGATCGTCAGATTCTGAAACTCTGACGATGCTCTTTCCAGCCGCATCGATACCTGCGGCTGCTGCGGCTGCTGTTGCATGGCCTGCACTGCTTCGGTGAAGCCTTTGACCTGTTGAACCAGCAGGTCAAACTGCTCCATGCCGACTGCCATTGCCGGAGGAAGAGGAGCTTGGAAAATCGGAGATGAGGCCGGGGCTTGCTGAGCTCGCTGAGATCTGGCCGCGAAGGCCATTGACCCCCTGATGGATGCCCTTCGGGGAGGCATCAGGTGAAGATCAGGTAGGCAACTGGAGGAGAAGATGTCGGAGAAGATGACCGGAGGTGGTCCTGTTGAGCGCTCCTTTAAGAACAAGGGTACTGCGAAGACACAGGACCCTTCCTCTAGCGCCAATCCTGTTGGTGCAAAAATCCACCGGCGTCGGAGAAGCTGGAGTCGAGGGAGTCACGGTCACCGTCGGGACCTGCAGAGAAAGTCTAAACCGAAGTTGGGGGTGCTCCGGCAAGACCCTCAGACGCTCAAGTCAGTTCTCTGCCTCAACAAGAATGGAGTGCTCAAATAAAAATTTTAGCAGAGTTTTGAGATAGAGATTAGAGCTTAGAGAATAACGTATCTGGAGGTCCCCTTTTTATAGGTGGAGGGCGTAATAGATTGACAGCAACATCTGTAACTGTCTGGTAGTGGGCCGTTCAGGGCCATGAGGAGTTTGTTACGGAGAGTAGTGGAGTGGAGTCGTGGCCATCGCCGTGGCCTGCCACGTGGAGCCTGTTGTGGAGAGTGGAGTGATGTTGTCGTGACTTGCCAGAGCATGATGGAGCCGCGTGGGATCCGTTACAGGAAGTAGAGCAGAGTCGTGGCCATTACTGTGGCCTGCCAGGGAGTCCAGGCCCGTCGGCCGAAGCTCGGTTGGGGTGTCTGGTGGAGAGGGGTAGCTCTTCGTCTAAGAGGAGCTCGGATGTTGCTGGCGAGCCTTCTACTGTTGGGTGCCTTGGGCGCTAGTACTGCAGGCGAAGGTCATCTACTGTAGAAGCTCGGTCAGGGGCTTTCTGTGGATGAAGTTCGGTTTCATGCAGAATCTGACAGAAGGTCGACCGGCAGTGGATGTCAGATGGCACTGGAGAGGTTCACCCACTAGAGGGGTTCGACTGCTGGAGCCCGTGTGTCGTAGGAGTTCGTTCGAAATCTGTCCGCTACAGAAGTTCGATTGGAGTCTGGTTCTCGTAGAAGTCTGGATGGAGATCATTTGTTGAGGAAGCTCGGCCGAAGCCTGCCTGTAATAGAAGTTCGGAAGGAATTCGTTCACAATAGAAGCTCAGGTGGAGGCTTACAGTAGAAATCTGACGTGGACCGCTCGTAGTAGAAATTTGAAGTAGACCGCTTGTAGTGGTAGCTCGGAGTAGATCGCTTGTAGTAGAAGCTCGGAGTAGATCGCTTGTGGTGGGGGCTCGAAGCTTGGCCCTTGTAAGAATTCGAATGAGGTCTACCTGCAATAGGAGCTCAGGACTGAAGTCCGACTCCCGTAGGAGCTCGGACGAAGTCTACCTGCAGTAGGAGTTCGGGGAAGAAGTCCGGCTCCCGTAGGAGCTCGGATGAAATCCAAAAGGCGGTCGACCACCGTAGAAACTTGGATGGAGTCTGTCCATCGTGGAGATCTGCTGTTGGAAAAGTTCGGCCACTGACGAACTGACGAAGTTCTAGAAGAAATTTGGATTGGAGTCGATCGAATCCTATTGGAAAAGATCTGGAAGAGGTCTGGAGAACGGTTGACCCTTGTAGGAGGTTGGTCGATAGTAGAATCCAGAGAGCACTTGGAGCAGCCTGATAGACGATCGAAGAAGCTTATCGCTAGAGAAGCCCGGGAGATGCGGCAGGAGTTCGTCCGTCGGGGAAATTCGGTCGACACTTGTGGAAGAAGCTGTGAGAGTTTATCCATCGGCAGAACTTAGGAACATTGTGAAAGCTCGACCATCGAAGAGGTTCAGAAAGATGTCGCCCAAGGTCGGACGTCGGTAGAGTCCCGGGAGGGTCACTCCTGATACGAACTTCGGCTAGGGGGTATTTTATACCCAACAAATCATTTGCTCATTAAGGAGCTTTAGTATTCTATTGTTCTTTTCTTTCATCTTTAATTGTATCTAGCTTCAATTAGGTTTTGAAGCTAGGGGATAGGCTCATCTAAGCATGAAAATTGGATTGTAAGCCATGGGATAGCTTTGTATAGGTTGTGGTTGGTGATTCGATGTAAAACTAATTGAACTTTGGATAGTGAGCTCAAAAAAATTATCTGACCGTAATCTTGGATAGATTATAGTAAAATTTGTAGGAATTGATGTGATGCTCCCAAGCCTTGGAAGGCCACAAGAGGAGTCTTGATGGTGGCTCTAATAGGCTAGGATTGGTTTGGATCGTAGGGCTAGGATAGGAGTGGTCCTAGGGTGGAGGTAGTGCATAACTCTCCACAGGCTTGAAGTCCAAGTGTTGAGGACCTTGAGGGGCTTGGTTGGTGCTTCGAAGATTTGGAGATACAAAGTGGAGCAAGAAATCAGAGCCAGAAATGAAGCTATGGAGAAGAAGCTGTTTTAGGATGGTCGAGTCGACTTGATCTCAGTTGGAGTTGACTCAGTCTTAGAGGAACAGCCAAATAAAGAGCTGCATTTCGAGCATTTCAGGCGTAGTGGAGTCAACTTGGTTCTGAGATGAGTCGACTTGGATGCAGTCGAGTTGGCTCAGTCTCAGTTGGAGTCGACCCAATTTTCGCATACAGAGCTATGCAGATTTTCTATTTAGGGCTAGGGTCGGGTTTGATCCTAGGAGTCTTAAGACCGGGTTTGAGAGATCTTAAGGGGGCTAACTTTGGGTTTGGATTGGGATTAAGTCCAAGGGATGAGAGTATGTGAGACATGGGTGTATATGGGTTCGGTGAGTGCTTTCATGTATGGGTTCAATCAAGAAAGTTTTTGGTCGGGCCTAATGGCTATGTATATATATACATAAGTTGTATTAGGGTTTTACAACAGTGGAATATAATTGATCTTTTCTTCCTAAATCTCTCTTTTCGGTTCCAATGCCAAATCCTAGCATCTCCTAGGGTTGCCATACATCATTGTTTTGCTTCCACTTTCTTCAATTTTGTTCATTACTGGATTAACATCCAGGTCTGTGCAAAGGCGATCTACATTTGATATGAGAGTTGTACCAGATATTTTTCTAGCAAGTGGTATCAGTGCCTGATTGTGTGGAGGAATAAGAAGATCAGATTTTTAGTAGAAGGATCAGTAGGGATTCAAAAAATCTAAATGTTTCTCTAAATTTTGTGAGGAAGGAAGAGATCTGGGGGCTGCTGTCCACCATCCCTAGTCAGGTAATTTTCAGATCTGTCTTGTGTGCTATTTTTGATTTGGGTTGATCATGGAGAGCAACAGGGTGAAAGTGGGATTTGAGAAGTTTAACGGTAAAAGAAGTTTCACTATGTGGAAGGTGAGGGTGGAGGATCTGCTGGTTTAGATGGGGTTGGATTTAGCCTTGGAGGATAGGCTGGAGGAGATGAATGACAAGTAGTGGATGTCCTTGGAGAAAAGGGCATGTGCCATGATTAGGGCTTATCTAATGGATGAGGTTTTGTATGCCGTGTTGGAGAAGAGAAGACCCAGGGGTTTGTAGTTGAGGTTACACTAGTTGTACATGAGAAAAAAATATATGCAACAAGTTGATGTTGAAGAAGCAACTATATAGCCTCTAGATGCAGGAGGGCGAGGATGTTGTGGGGCATATTTAGCAGTTTGACCGGATGAGGATGGATTTGCTCAATATTAGGGTGTAGTTCGAAGAAGAGGACAAGTGCCTGTTGCCGTTATGTTCACTATCTGGGAGCTTCGATCCATTGGTGATGACGTTGCTGCATGGTAAGGAGACACTGGTGTACGAGGAGATCATTTCAGTGCTAAGGTCCAACGAGCAGTAGAAATGGATGATGAAGAGAGAGGTCTTTTAGGAGGGTCTTATAATTTTAGAGAGGCCTAGGAAGGAAAAGAAGGGTGAATAGGTGCAGGTGGGGCAAAGATAGTCCCAAAAGGGCAGCAAGGAGGCTAAGAAGTGCTTCAAGTATGGTGAAGCAGGGCACTTTAAGTGGAAGTGTCCGCTTTGGAAGAAATGCAGGAGAAAAGAAAAGATGGATTCCATTGGTTCAATCGCTGAAAGTAAAGAATCGAAAGAGCTCTTGGTGGTTTCGAAGGAGCCCGTGAGGTGCGGTATATCCGAGGTAGCTTTGGAGGGGTTTGCGGTGTGTGGAGGGTCCGAAGAGATAGTGACGGTGTTTGAGGTACCATGACAGGCCCAGTAGGATAGCATTGGATGGTTGGCCTTAAGTGACTCAGGTACAGAGTCGGCTTCTATGGCATCAGGCGGACTTCAGATTTAGGTGGAGCATCAGGTAGAGGTGGCTTCACGGATGGAGAGGATTTTGGCACATGTTTAGAGCAGAGAGATGCTAGAGGAGCGGTATCCTAGCACCAACGCAAGAACTGCACAGAGCCAGATGAGCGGAGAGTGCAGGTGGATAGGCATTGCTCAGAGGAGACTGTGTTAGGTGCATTGATAACAGTGAGTGCCGGTTTAGGAATGCTGCAGTTTCTCCAGAGAAGTCCAAGGCAATAGTGTTAGATGTGTGTCCTAGAAGTTAATCTTGGTTGACACATACCTTCCCCTAGGACATATTTTTATACTTGATGGGCAGTCTTTATAACCATTTATGTCTTATATATCCATGATTTATCCTAGAAATTAACAAAGATGATCTTGTATATTCTTAAGGTATTAAGAATTTGAGACATACATCATTAGTGGTTAATTTCTAAATGCACTTGATCGAAGGATTGTTCAGAGAACAGTGATCAATCCATTTAAGATCGATGTATGGATCACCTCCCTTTGGGATAGATGAGTCTCGAATCTATGGTGTCGGGACACTGAGGTGAGAGTACAGATGGTTCTTAGAGAACAACTTGCACGGAGTATGACCAACATGAGAAACCACTTGGATGTCTACTCACTCATCGGTGGTCTTTCTCGATGCTGCAGTGGTGTGACTGATCCTTTGACCTATGGTGTGTTGGCTATTCACAGTGAGACTACATAGTTTGACTGCACGTTCTCTTGGTCCCTAGCCATATGGGTCCTTGCTATGTATGTTGGCTATTGTAGGTTTAGGTTCACTGTTTGGAGTATGATACATTTAGATAAAATCTATCGACTTTGATAGAAAAAGAGAAGTCCAATGCGATTCATAAGATTGAGTTTAGAAAAATCTCTGACCAGAATAAGTGTAAATACTGAAAAAGAGTTTTTATGGGATTCATAAATAAACTCGAGTCGAGCCAATCTAGCGTATGACTAACGATGGGGTTTGACGAGTTCTCCATAGCCTCCTTCAAGTCGAAACTCACGATAGAGGAATTGTATCACATGATAACTGTACCTAGGAGTTTATTTTTTTTATTTTGCTGGGTTGCCACTATATGTTGCTAGACATCACTGGTGGATCATGAGAACTTACTAAGATTATTTTCGGATCAACGATCTTTGTTGAGGTGAGTTAGAATCGTTTCAGTCCATCGAAAAGAATTTCGATAATACTGTGATAGAGATCATGGTATGTCTCACTATCAGATAAAATAAAATCTGAGGGGTCACACACAAACAGAGCTTGACTTGATTAATAGCTTGGATTATATTCAAATTATCAATCAGATTGATAGTTTGAATTTTAGAAACTGCTAATTTGTAAGCATTACAATTTTGACAGCTGCTAATTGTTAGCGTAGGGACTTAATTACAAATATAATAATTTTTTTGAAGCTGATTAAATTATAAATTAAGTCTTAATTAATTTAAATCAGATTTAATTTAATTATACTTACTTTAATTTAATATTAATTGAGTTCAATTATCCAAATCAGATTTGAATTTTAGGCCTGATTGGATCAAGTTAGACAGTCTTTTTGAATTCGGCTCGTTTCGGACTCGATTTGAATCTGATTGAGACTTTATTTGAACCAGATGAACCATGACTCAGAGAGCTCAAGTTTTCTAAGACTCTCTCTCTCTAGAAATAATACCAAAAGGAGAATTAGAGCATTATTTTTCTTATCTTTTTTTCTTAGCATGTGTGAAAGGGGAGGGGGAGCCAATAGTTGGCACCCCGCCTTATCTGAAATTCTTTTTCATCCAAATTTTTTTTATTTAAATTTGATTAAAAATAAGATAAAAATCTATTAGATTAGGGTATGGAAGATTTTTTTGTGTGACAAAAAAAAATTGAGATAGTTGGGACGTGCACTATTTGTGAGAAGAGGTTTCTTTCTTACAATAACTTTATCTCAAAGCCCTTTCTACCCTTTGATTTGTTTTGGATGCCCAAGATCAAATATGATTTGATCTATTAAGGCATTAAGAAAGGTTTTGGGGCATGAGAGATCTGGTTGGTGTGACAAAAATAAGAAGACGGAGAGAGGGTACGTGTAAGATGTAGAGAGTCTTTATTTCTTACATCCCAACCCTCTTTATTTCTTACATCCCAACCCTCTTCCTCCCCTTCTCCACTTCATCCACACTGAGATCTGATAGAGATCAGATCTAAGATGAAAAAAGAGAGAGAAGAAGAGAAGAAGAAGGATTCTTCTTCTCTTTATGGTGATCTGATTCAGATCCCGTCGGATCTGTGTGAAAGAGTTCGTGCACCGATCTTTTTTTCAAGATCTAGAAGAAGAGATCCTATTTCAAAGATGAGGAGCGAAATTTGCAAGGTGCTAGCATACCGATGATCTCAGTGCTCCGATTAGATGGCTCCATGTGGATACCAGTAGAGGTCGGGCGTGTGCGCGGCTATGATCAGAACCCGAAACATCCACAAGATCCGAGGTATGGAGATCTGATCTCCGTTTGATTTTTCTAACTGTTTATTTTTTTATTTCAGATTTCAGATCGTGGTTATATGTTCATATCAAGATTCTTGCTATAATTTTCAGATCAGATCTGGTATGTAAATGAATTAAAAATATTTTAATTTATTTATTTTCACTGCTTCATATTTAGAAAAAGTTTTGAACTTTACGTATGAAACTAATAAGTAGTATATTTTTATATTTATTAAAAATATTTTTGATAATTTATGATGCTAACATCTTCTTAAAAACCTAATTTTATGAATAAATTAAATTTTTTATAAAAATAAATAATTTTAAAAAAAATATAAAATTAGAGCATATTTATGAAAAATAGATGTTAATTTAATTGAACAATTTAAGCACCAAAATGATGAAAAATTTTTAAAAAATTTAATGCATATTTTTTTTCTATTTTTCAGGCAAAAAATCAGACCAAAAATCGAGCCAAAATATCCTAAAAAATAAAAAATATTATCTTTGGTACACGGTGGACCAGTTGCTCAGTCCACAGAGCCAGGGCACGGTCCACAGAAAACTTCACGCGGTCCACAGGCATGGCTCACAGTGAGAGAGGGATTTTTGCACGATCCGATGGCCCAGAAGTGATCCATCATGCGATCGGATGGCTGAGGATGCTCCCGACTATGTTAAGGATTTAAATTATACGATTCGACGGCCAGAACTTCATCAGAACCCAGATCCAATGGCTGACATTCGATCCGACTTTGATAAGGATTAAAACTATAGATTTTGGGTAGATCTAGGTGGTTCAAGCTCCATCTGATGGCCAGAAATATTCTTAAGAGGATTAATATGATTTTTAAGGGTTTTAGGACTCCTTTTCCTACCAAAAAATTATAAAAAATTCATCTATAAATAGGGGGTCCGAGAATAAGCTTTGTGGGCAAAAAAATTGAGTAGAAAGTATAAAAAAAAATATAGAAAAAAATTAAATAGCTTTAGAGACCCAAAAAAAAGAAGGAGAAAAGTTGGTTCATTCTACGGAGTACGACAGAAGATGGAGAGGTCATCAATCATCTTTTCGATGAGGCTTGACTGATCAACTTTAGATCTTTGTTACAGTTTTATTTTTATTTTATTTTATTATTCCTTTTAAATTTTTTATACTTAAATTTTAATTTCAATTAATATAAAATTTATTTTCCTGCACTTTAAATTTATATCTTTTATTTTTTGCACATAGATGCTAGGATCTAATTAGTAGATCTTAGTACCAATTTATTTATATATTTTTTAAATTTTTACTATTTATTTTTATTGTAAGTAGATGCTAGGATCTAGTTAGTAGATCTTATTACCTGATTTATTTTTTATACTTTTAATTTTTATTTTTTGACTTAAATTATTTTCTCCAAAATTTTATTTTCTTTTTATAAAATCAAAGATTTCAAATTAAATCTTGCCTTCTCTGTGGATTCGATCTGACTCACTACTTTCTACATATTTTAAATTTTTATTGAAGTCAAAATTTGACTGATAATCATGGTGTCCTAACGACAGCATCTTGACTCTATCAAATTTTGGTGCCATTGCCGGGGAGGATACCAATTTTAATATTTGATTTCTTTGATTTTTTTATAAATTTAACTTACTAACTTTTTTATTTTTTTATCTTGGTGTAGAAAAAAAAATTCAAAAATTCAAAAAAGGAAGGTAGAAAGCTTCAAATTTTGCTTGATGAGATCAATCCTACCTAATCCTAACTATTTTTTTAGTATTAATTATTATTTTTTTAAATTAACTTAAAATTTATTCACATAAACCTAATAAAAATTATATGACAAGAGTAGAAACTTAATTGTTAGAAGCATTCATCATCTTAGATTTTTTTTTTGGTGATCACTGGAGACAAGGTAAGCTTTCAAGTTTAATTAATTTCATACATCTAATTTAGTTGCATAGAACTCCTTGTTCGAAATTGGTTGTGCATATTTATCTCAAATCAATTTAAGGGCAACATCCATAATAAGATAAGGTGGGGATTTTATCACCCTTTTTTAGCCCAAAAATAACCAACCAGCATCCTACATTAACCCAAACCTAACTAAAATCAAGTAGACATGGGCCTCTAGGATCAATTGAGTTCAGTTTGAGTATTGTGGTCAAGTCAAGTACAAAGTCAGTTTGGACTCACCCCTGAAACTAGTGTCTAAGGCTAGAGGTTACAAAGGCTCTGCCTAAGTAGACTCGTGGTTATTTAATTGATTCTATTAGCTTACCTGGTCAATTCAATTGGTGTCTAAGGCAAGCAATGGGGAGATCCCCACGACCCCACCTCTTACCTTGCTAGTTAAAGGAAGTGAGAACAAATCTAATTTGTATTTAGGCTAAGCCACTCTATATTAAACTGTTAGGTCTAAAAAATCCATAGATGTCTAGGTTTAATTGCTTACTAACTTGATTGCAATTAACACTTAACCATAACTAATTCTTCTTATCTTTCGTCTTTAGGTCTAGAGCTTTCTTAAGGATCTCACCTTTAAAACTTCTCTCTTTCTTCCTCTACTCTTTTCTTTCTCCTTAAAAAAAAAAACTCAATCACATATTAGGGTTTGCACTAATACATGCACGGTATAATTTTTTCTGACCTAGTTGAACCTAATCCTGAAATTGAACGACTGATCCATGCTAAACATGATAATCAAATGGCTAGAAATTCTAAGATCCACCTAGGCAGATGAAGGAATATTTTATTCTTTCCACCTATAATCCATCGATGTTCCCATCATTCTATGGGATCAAATATTCTGACTCTAGTTCTGAGGTCGATTTGAACCTGCTAGCCCAAAAATTAGATAAAGTCGACCTTTTTATAGATAAATGCCTAGCTCTAGGTCAATAATCTCCTGCACAATACACACCATCTCCCAATTATCAAGAGATTTATTCTATCTGTGCTAGCCCAGTCCATCATGTTAGTGAATGTCTTACGGCTGTACAGTTTTCACCTTTCATCCAAGAACAAGTTCAAGCTACTCAAGGTTACTCTAGTCCTATTAACGATTCATTCTTAAACACAAATAACCAAGATTGGAGGAACCACCCTAATTTTTCTTGGAGATCTCAACAGACTCAGGCTAAGACCCAAATTTTTTTTATGCAGAACTTTCAGAATAGACCCCAATACCAAAATTATGCCTATAATAGTGGTCAGCCTAGTCAGCCTACTCAATCATTCTATTATAATCAGCCATCATACCCACCTTCTCAACAGACCAATCTAGCCGATGATAGATTTAGCCAACTCCAACAAATGATCATAGCCCAACAGCAATCTCTCTCTAGGCTAGAAGCACAAATAGATCAATTAACTGAATCTACCATGAGGAGAGAACTAGGTCAATTGCCAAACAAACTAATACCGAATTTTGAAAATGATCCACCCATCCACCAACCATCTGGACCTAGTCATCAATCCAATGTCCCACCTAAGAATCCTCAATTTAAAAATGATAAAATAATTTCTGAGCTTAAAAGTGATAGGATTCTTAAAGACTCATACCAACATCAGGTGAAAGAGGTTAGTACTGATGCTAGCCAAAAATAAAATTTAGAAGAGAAAATTAGTATTGAGACAAACCCGATAGAAGAACCTGAGTCCGAAATTGATATTGATCTAAGTGATAAAGACAAGAGAGCGGATGAGTTACCCAAGATATATTCACCAAAAGTTTCATTTTCTTCACCTCAGAAGCCGGTTCTTCCACTTTAAAATCACCTCCTCCAGAACTGAAATTGCCCTTGGTCATATCTGAGTACACATATTTAAAATCAACTGACACCCTTTCAGCACTCTTTACTTCAAACTCAACTCCTAACCTAAAAACTCAATTCATGAGCATTTGAAAAGAACAAATAGGAGAAATTCTTAGTAAACAAGGGTCTGTCAATGGATTTATGAATTATCTTCTTAATATTGGAAAGACAAAATTGATAAAAAATAAAATTATGAAATATTATTTGAAAATTGATGATAAAATATTAAAATTTATCAAAGGCCATCTTCTTAAGATTGGTAATTCAAAACTATTAAAATTTATCAATCCAATATTTGATATGGGATAGGTGAGAGAATTGATATGGTCTGGCTGAAGACGGTAAACTTAGTGCTTCTTGGGAGGCAACCCAGTTTTTAGTTTTTGCTTTTACTTTTGCTCCCTTTTATATTTTGTTTAGGATAATCGAGTCTTGCTTAGTGTATTTTGTAGGGATCTGAAGATAATATTGGCTAAGTTGGAGGGAGAACCAATTTTGAAAAGATTTCTGGATTAGGTGACATCTCTCCTTTTCTTTCTCTTTGCATGCACCCTTCATTTTTCCTACTCCATTGAGGACAATGTTGATTAAATTAGAGGGGAGAATAATTTTTTTTTTTAAGTCCTCAAGTAAGTTGGTATTTAATATTTAAGCATCTGATTACACTTAAGAATCAAGTTAAACCAAGCATTTTAAAAGAAAATTGATGTACATAATAGAGAGTCTGGAGATATTGAGGGATCAAGTATTAAGAAAACTCAATAAAGAGTTAAGTTTAGAACTTAAATAATTTTCTTTAAGCATTTCTAAATTTTTCTACCAGCATCAAAGAAGAGTTTACTTCTTATGGGCTTGTGTAAAGTAACTATACGTTTCTTCATATATTTAAAAAAAAAAAATTTCAAGTACTTCATGCTGAGTAACTGGGTCTCTTTACCTAAGCAAGCATTGAGTTTCACATCAAAAGGTATGAAGGGCAAAGAAGCTTTATTGTAAAGCTAGTTTTAACTCGTAGCCTGTTTGATGCGAGCAAGTAGGTCCGAGTGATATTCTATACCTACTGCCCTAAAGCCGTCTGGTTTGGGAGTCTTTGGCTGAAAACTCACTACATGGGTCAAACAGAAAGCTTAAAGGATTAAGACACTCAATAGCAGTACTACGTTTAAAAAAAAAAATCAATCAATAAATGAAGGATGGAAGTAACAATATACTTATCCATATGAAGGTTAATGATTGAGAGATAAAAGTAACGATAATTTGAAAAAGTTCAGAAAAAATTTAGTGTTCTTAGTTTAACTCTCATATTGACTAGTATTAATACTCCAATGATATACCTCATTTACACTCTACTGAATATCAGTGGTCCTTTTGAAAATTATTTGGTAAAATTTAAGATTTTAAGTTAAATAGTATTTGATTCTAAATTCTTTCTTTACTCGAGGACGAGCAAAGTTCAAGTTGGAGATTGTGATAAGTAGTATATTTTTATATTTATTAAAAATATTTTTGATAATTTATGATGCTAACATCTTCTTAAAAATTTAATTTTATGAATAAATTAAATTTTCTTATAAAAATAAATAATTTTAAAAAAATATAAAATTAGAGCATATTTATGAAAAATAGATGTTAATTTAATTGAATAATTTAAGCACCAAAATGATGAAAAATTTTTGAAAAATTTAATGCATATTTTTTTCTATTTTTCAGGCAAAAAATCAGACCAAAAATCGAGCCAAAATATCCTAAAAAATAAAAAATATTACCTTTGATGCACGGTGGACTGGTCGCTTGGTCCACAAAGCCAAAGCGCGGTCCACAAAAAACTTCACGCAGTCCACAAGCACAGCTCACAGCGAGGGAGGGGTTTTTGCGTGATCCGACGGCCCAGAAGTGATTCATCATGCGATCGGACAGCTGAGGATGCTCCCGACTGTGTTAAGGATTTAAATTGCATGATCCGATGGCCAAAACTTTATCAGAACGCAGATCCAATGGCTAACATTCGATTTGACTTTGATAAGGATTAAAACTATGGATTTTGGGCAGATCTGGGTGGTTCAAGCTCCATCCGATGGCCATGAATATTCTTAAGGGGACTAATATAATTTCTAAGGATTTTAGGACTCCTTTTCCTATCAAAAAATTATAAAAAATTTATCTATAAATAGGAGGTCTAGGAATAAGCTTTGTGGGCAGAAAAATTGAATAGAAAGTGTAGAAAAAAATAGAGAAAAAAACTTAAATAGCTTTAGAGACCCAAGGAAAAGAAGGAGAAAAGCCGGTTCACTCTATGGAGTACGACGGAAGATGGAGAGGTCATCAACCATCTTTCCGACGAGGCTTGGCTGATCAACTTTAGATCCTTATTACAGTTTTATTTTTATTTTATTTTATTATTTCTTTTAAATTTTTTGTATTTAAATTTAAATTTTAATTAATACAAAATTTATTTTTTTGCACTTTAAATTCTTGTCTTTTATTTTTTGTACGTAGATGCTAGGATCTAATTAGTAGATCTTAGTACCAATTTATTTTTATACTTTTTAAATTTTTATTATTTATTTTTATTGTAAGTAGATGCTAGGATCTAGTTAGTAGATCTTAGTACCTGATTTATTTTTTGCACTTTTAATTTTTATTTTTCGACTTAAATTGCTTTCTCCAAAATTTTATTTTATTTTTTGTAAAATCAAAGATTTCAAATAAAATCCTGCCTTCTCTGTGGATTCGACTCGACTCACTATATTTCTATATATTTTTAATTTTTATTGAAGTCAAAATTTGATTGATAATCACGGTATCCTAATGACAGTATCTTGACCCTATCAGAAACCATAGTGATTTTTCTAACAGTGGGTTTGGAGCCAAGTTCTGATATGAACATGAAAACTCCTCAGATCTGAAATCTAATTTATAAAAATTAGATTTGAAGGTTAATTTGATGATCCATGTCATTCTGAAATAAGGTTGCCTTGGCATAATCCTGTTATATTGAACGGTTATTTAGAATGATGTAAAACATCGATTAAGGTTAGATCTGATTTTTCTGCATGCTGTAATATGATTACAGGATTATTTTAGTTCTAAAATTATTTCAGATCTGAAATAAATCATGAGTTATTTAGATCTAAAATTAATTTTAGATCTAAAAATTTTAATTAGAGTGTAATTTGGATCTAGTATTTTTGCTAAAATTTTTCTTACATACATAGATTCAAAATTATGGTTCATTTATTTGACATGTAAAAGATATTTTGATCTAATTTTTAATTAATTATATATGTATTATGTTAGATTAAATTCTTAGTGGTTTAGTAATCGAATTGAAATAGTCACCATGGCCATCTGGTCATAAGATGATGAAGGGATTGAAGTCCTTTTCTTGCCCATTTGATGGATTCTCTCTTATGACGTGTAGGGGTGCCGACTGTGATGTCTTCCATAAAGATGAACAGCGAATGAAAAAGAAAATATAATATATATTTTAAATTTAAATCAGATTATGTATATATTTTTATATATTTTAGATTGAATAATATTATATTTGATATATTATTTGACACCCGATCTAAAACTTAATTTCTATAAAACTCTAGATCCAAAACCCTAAGCTTTGTTTGCATGAGAGCATGAAACTATGATTGATATGCCTGTAGAGTTGACTCAATTCTTGATTAGATCGACTTGAGTGCTTGGTGAGTTGACTCATTTTTGTTGGGGTCGACTCAAGACCCTGGTAGGTCAGCTTATTTGTTGATGAGCTGACTCAATTGTGCAGACTAGGTCTACAAGTTTATGTTTATCTTAGTATGTGCCGACTCACTGTGACAAGTTGATTCATGTACTAGGATGAATCGACTCAATTCTGCAAATAGTGATATTGATGAGATACAATATAAATTATTTAGATTAGAAATTATTTCGAGATCTAAACTTAAACCCATGTATATAATGTACTTAATTAAGAATTAAGATATGAAATTATAAGATCTAAAATTATAAATTTAAGATCTAAATTTCAATGCATAAAATATGGGCTTTCGGATATGAGTTAAACAAATTAAGTTTAGAGACTAAACTACAACTACGATCATTGATTAGATCAGGTTAGAATCTTTTTCGATTTTGAGTAGTTGATCAAACTTAATCAAGAGTTGGTTAGGATTAGATCAAAGGGGCTCAAAATTGAATTTACTTGTAGCTGGTCAAATTCATTCACATTTGATGTGAATTGATTAAGTTAAGATCGAATTTGGGTCAGCGGTTCAAGTCCGGGTCTATAGGTTAACCTAATTAATTCTAATCAACAAATTTAGTGTCTAAGGCAAGTATTAGATGATGGTTATTTAATTGATTCCATTGTCTAATCTGGTCAATTCGTTGGTGTTTAAGGAAAGCAACGACGGGACCCCCACTCATTTTCACTTATCTGGCCATCTTGGAAGATTATATTTTTTATTAGGTTATTTGTTGACCCGAGTTTACCCATGTCGACTAGGTTGGTTAGACATAAAATATGTTGACCCAAACAATATTAGTCATTACATCAGATATAAGTGACTAATTAGGAGAGACCTGAACCCAAATCTTCTCACTAAATATTAAGTCTATTGGTCTTCCATCGTCGTAGAGATGTGGATGCCTTTTCTGACGTTGATCGTTCTCAACTGGTTATAGTGGTTTGGTTACATCAGGAAGGCACAACCACTCTATTGGCATTAGATGTCCCAGGATAAAGATGGGGTTGGGCCCAATAACTATTAGGTGAGAGACCCAATGACGACTTTACACCACTGGTAAATGGTGGATCGGACTTAACTAAGGAATGTGCCAATAAATGTTAGGTGAGGTCACAGGACTTAGAGACTAAATCGCTGCAACATGCTTGGAGAAGTATCTGGATAAAAGGTTGTCCATGCATTGGTATACGTGTCATCAATAACTGTTAGGTGAGGTGTCATATATCGATGGGACCGCAGCACCCACTAGAACTTATTATCGTATTGAAATTTCTATTTTCTCCACCCAAGGAGTGGAGAGATTTGAAAAAATTAGTGGGAGCTTTTTGTTTATTTTTAAAGTTTCTAGAATAAACTATTATAAGTATAATTATCTAATTAAATCTTTACTCTCTATGATCAAATTTTTAGCTTCCAACACTCTAGCTCGAATTCTAGATATCTACCATTTAATCAAAATCGACTACATATTCTGGCTAAAAAAATCTAAGAATAGTTCTTAGCTTTTAGAAATTAAACCATGTTCTTGATCAGGTTAACCCAATATCATCAGCTTGTTCAATCCATAGTCAACGAGCTATACTTGATAAATAGTTGGACATTAACACTTAGGTTAGGTGCTATAAATTGGACTTCATAGTTGATGAAATCCAATGTATGCATAAGGACATATAGACTGCCAATGATCTGCTGATTCATCTGTAATAGTTGTGAGATGATCAGAGTCACACAGTGTATGAGATGCATGATGGACAGTTTATCCATGATCGATGATCAAGGATATTGAAGAGCTTGAAAAGCTCGACATGACTATGCATAAAAAATTACTAATAGATTTGATCATGCAATTTCTGATTTATACGGATAGTTTATGAAATTATTATATGAATAAATATTATAGCACCTTAACTGAATTGATCGATATGCTGGTAACTAAGGGATCTTGAAAAGTTTAGAGATACATACCTGAATAATCTAGAGAAACATTTACATACTTTTGGAAGGTACATCAAAATTGCTCAAAATGGATCTTACAATTTTTTTTTTCATTAGACTCTAGTGCATATTACGTACTTTAATATAAGATCTAAAGAAAAAAGAGGATTGAGGAAAGGTGAAGTGACTCTTTTGAGCCGGTAATGATGCAAAAGTTGCACTAGGCCGTGAGCATCTAATCTCTGTGATTATCATTTAGATTTAATTTTTATCATTTGCATGGTGATGCATTTATGAAAAATTATTTGAGAAAATAGTGAATTCCATTGGGTCTGAGATATCCAGAACCAAATAACTTGAAGTACACAGATGGTTCTTTTGGTTAGATCATATATGAGAAGAAATGATTTACTGACTGGAGAACATGGGTCTTTGGGCTCATTGACTGTTAAGTCATATCTAGTCTGTGAATCATTTCTTTGAGGATTAATGATCAAACTATCCTTTATGGGTTAAAGAAATAGGACCATTGAGATACTTGTCCTAGTATACATACGATATATATGGCCCATTTGATGAGTCAAACTAGGAGGTTGTCACTACTTCATCACCTTTACCGATGAGCATCATGGTATAGGTATATATGTGAGATATAAATCTGAAAGATTTTGAAAGATTTAAAGAATTCAGATATGAAGTAGAAAAGATAAATCAAAAAATTTTTAAAGATACTTTGATTAGATTGAAGATGCAATACCAAATTAAAGAATTTATTGATTATCTAAAGAGAATGGCATAATTTCATGATGAAATTTTTTTTGTACACCTCAGCTCAATGGTATATATGTGAGGAGCGATGGCACTATATGAGATATGATCTGGTCCATCATGAATGTCACTAATTTAACTATTATTTTTTTAGGAGCAAGATTTAATTTTTAAAATTTAAATTAAATTTTTTCTAAAGTTGGTTTCACCACACCATATGATATATGATATGGTAGACAAGTTAGAAGATAGGTCTATGAGAGCTCATTTATGGGGTATCCCAAAAGTGTTTGAGATATCACTTTCTCTTCTCAATGATTCACAATGTGATTGTGAGCAATCATACTATTTTCTTGAAAACAATGGGAGGATGAACTCAAAGAGAAAAAATCTTTGAAGAACAACAAGTTACAAGACCTGTACAATCTATTTAAGATGAGCCAGTTTATGTAATACTTCCTCTACCTCATAAATCTAATAGGATCTTTTATCCTTTAAAAAGATACTTGATATTCTTACAAAAGATTCAGAAAAAGTATTTCTCAAGGGAGATGGGGAACATAGGGATGATCCCAAAACCTACAATGATGTGATATGAGGAATCATATAGTTACATGAAGGTCAGTAGGAGGGTCCCATATTGATATTGGTTATGATATGATTGCATATAAAATTTTCTTTTCAAAGATCTAGTTCAAACATTTTTGAAATAAAGGTCTGTAGAGATAGATCTGGAAAAGATGTTTGATTTTCACAGATAAGTACATAGAAGAGATGCTGAAAGGGTCCAGCATTGAAACCTCCAAGAGAGATCTGTTATCCTCTTAGGCATGGGTGTATGCCAAGCTATGTACTTGATTTGGTATATCTTGCTGTGAAAGTTATGAGCAGATATTAGTCGAATCCAGACTAGGAGTATTAGATTACTGTAAAAATATCCCTAAGTACTTGAAAAGCATTAAAAAATTATTCTTCATCTTTGAAGAAAGGTTAGAGTTAAGAGTGGAAAGATACACTGATGCTGATGGTAGAATATCTACATCAGCATGTATTCTTGAGCTATATTGGTTCGATATGTTGGAATAGTTCCAGGTAATTGACCAATGAAAGCTGAATATGCTATAGATGTATAGGATGCATTCTGATTTTTATAATAGTTACAAAACTTAATATCATACCATTAGATACTATGA
The DNA here is from genome assembly GCF_000442705.2 of Elaeis guineensis. Lineage (NCBI taxonomy): Eukaryota > Viridiplantae > Streptophyta > Magnoliopsida > Arecales > Arecaceae > Elaeis > Elaeis guineensis. Next base: position 52,229,483 of record NC_026004.2, read on the forward strand.
TATTGTACTGCAAAGATAATGGTCCATAACCATTACTAAGGAGGCAAGGTCTCACCAGAAGTCCATGTACATAGAGCAGAGATATACATGATTACCTCAAGTAGAAATATATGGAGGTAAAGAGAGTAGACTCCATATAAATATGGTAGGCCCAAGTCACTTAGCCAGCTAAACATTGAAGCCTGTCTTCAGAAGATGGAGCTCAGGCATATCACAGATTGGCTTTGGTGCAAGTGAGAGTTTTTTAGATGTGTGTCCTAGAAGCCAATCTTGGCTGATACATACCTTCCCCTGGGGTATATTTTTATACTTGATGGATAGTCTTTATAACCAATCATGTCTTATGTATCCATGATTTATCCTAGAAATTAATAAAGATGATCTTGCATATTCTCAAGGTGTTGAGAATTTGAGACATACATCATTAGTGATTAATTTCTAAATGCTCTCGATTGAAGGATCATCACGGAGGACAGTGATCCATCCATTCGAGATTGATGCACGGATCACCTCCTTTTAGGGCAGATGAGTCTCGAATATATGGTGTAGAGACACTGGGGTGAGAGTGCAAGTGGTTATTAAAGAACAACTTGCACTGAGCATGACCAACACGAGAAATCACTTGGATATCTACTCACTCATTAGTGGTCTTTCTCGATGCTGCAGTGGTGGACTGGTCTTTTGACTTGCTGTGTGTTAGCTATTCATAGCAAGGCTACATAGTTTGACTGCATATTTTCTTGATCCCTAGCCATATGGGTCCTTGCTGTGTATGTTGACTATTGTAGATTCAGGTTTGTTGTTTGGAGTAGAATACACCTAGATGGAATCTATCGATCTTGGTAGAAAGGAGAAGTCCTATGCGATTCGTAAGACTGAGTTCAGAAAAATCTCTGGTCAAAATAAGTGTGAATATTGAAAATTTTTTTTTACGAAATTTATAAATGAACTCGAGTCGAGCCAATATAGCATATGACTGATGATGGGATTTGACGAGTTCTCTATGACCTCCATCAAGTCGGAACTCACGATAGAGGGATTGTATCACACGATAACTGCACCTAGGAGTCATTTTTTTATTTTGCTGGATTGACACTACATGTTGCTAGACATTACTGGTGGATCGTGTGAACTCACTAAGATCATTTTTGGATCAATGATCTTTGTTGAGGTGAGTTGGAATTATTTCAGTCCATCGAAAAGAGTTTCGATGATATTATGATAGAGATCACGGTATATCTCACTAGCAGACAGAATAAAACCTGAGGGGTCACACACAAAAAGAGCTTCACCTAATCAATGGCTTGAATGATATTTGAATTATCAATCGGTGATAGTTGAATTTTAGAAACTGCTAATTTGTAAGCGTTATAATTTTGACAGCTGCTAATTGTTAGCACAAGGACTTAATTATAAAATTATAATTTTTTTTGAAGTTAATTAAATTATAAATTAAATTTTAATTAATTTAAATCATATTTAATTTAATTAGATTTAATTTAATTTAATATTAATTGAGTTCAATTATCCAAACCAGATTTAGATTTCAGGCCTGATTGGATCAGGCTTGACAGCCTTTTCGAATTCGGCTCATTTTGGACTCGATTTGAACCTGATTGAGGTCCTATTTGAATCAGATGAACTATGACTCGGAGAGCCTAAGTTTTTTGAGACTGTCTATCCAAAAATCATGCTAAAAGGAGAATTGAGGTATTATTTTTCTCATCCAAAATTTTTTCTATTTGAATTTGATTTAAAATAGAATAGAAATCCATTAGATTGGGGTGTAGAAGATTTTTTTGTGTGATAAAAAAAAAATTGAGAGAGTTGGGATGTGCGCTATTTGTGAGAAGAGGTTTTATTTCTTACAATAACTTTATCTCAAAGCCCTTTCTACCCTTTGATTTATTTTGGACACCCAAGATCAAATATGATTTGATCTATTAAGGCATTAAGAAAGGTTTTGGGGCATGAGAGATCTGGTTGGTGTGACAAAAATAAGAAGAGGGAGAGAGGGTGCATGTAAGATGTAGAGAATGTTCTTTCTTGCACCAACCTTCTTTATTTCTTACATCTCAACCCTCTTCCTTTCCTTCTCCACTTCATCCACACCTAGATCCAATAGAGATTAGATCTAAGATGAAAAAAGAGAGAGAAGAAGAGAAAAAGAAGGGTTCTTCTTCTCTTCATGGTGATTGGTTCAGATCCCGTCGGATCTGCACGAAAGAGTTCACGCAGCGATCTCTTCTTTAAGATCTAAAGGAAGAGATCAAGATTCAAGGATGAGGAGCCAGATCTGCAAGGTGCTAGCACATCGGTGATCTCAGTGCTCTGATCAGATGGCTCCATGTAGATACCAGTAGAGGTCAGACCCGTATGCTGCTATGATCAGAACTCGAAACATCTGCAGGATTCGAGGTATGGAGATCTGATTTCTGTTTGATTTTTTAAACTGTTTGTTTTTCTGTTTTAGATTTTAAATCGTGGTTATATGTTCGTATCAAGATCCTTGCTACAGTTTTCAGATCAGATCTGATATGTAAATAAATTAAAAATATTTTAATTTATTTATTTCCATTGCTTCATGTTTAAAAAAAGTTTTGAACTTTACGTACAAAATCGTAGTGATTTTTTTAACAAATAGTTGATGCAGTTGTCAAGCAGAAGGGTGCCTATAACAAACTTCAAGATGGTGCACAGGTGCAAGCCAGGTTTTCAGCAATGGAGGTGGTCATCCCAAAGGCCTCAAAGGGAGTTCAATAGTTGAAAAGGATTGGCGGAGGCAAGGAGCTTTGCACAAGGGGCTGTCAGGGTGCACATCGACAGTGGGATTGTGCAGGAGGAAATTACCAGATGTGTCAAGGCTTGGGCGCACCAAGTTGGAGATTATAGGGATTGATGTAGTGTTCTCAAGCTTTAGGAGGCCATAGGAGGAGTCAGGGTGGTGGCTCCGGAAGACTAGGATCGGTTTGGATCGTAGGACTAGGACAGAAGTGGTCTTAGGATGGAGGTGGTGCATAACCCTCCATAGGCTTGAGGTTTAGGTGTTGAGGATCTTGAGGGGCTTGGTTGGTGCTCTGGAGACTTAGAAACACAAGATGGAGCAAAAAATCAGAGACAGGGATGAAGTTGTGGAGAAGAAGCAGTTTCAGGGTAGTCTAGTCGACTCGGTCTTATCTGAGTTGACTCGGTCTCAGAGGAATAGCCAAATAGAGAGCTACATTTCGGTCATTCTGGGTTGGCATGCAGTGGAGTCGACTTAGTTCTGAGATGACTTGACTCCGATGCAGACGAGTCGACTTGGTCTCAGCTCAGTTGGAGTCGACTCAGTTTTCGCGAATATAGCTGTGCGGATTTTCTATTTGGGGCTAGGGTCAGGTTTGATCTTAGGAGTCTTAAGATCGGATTTGAGAGATCTTAAGAGGGCTAACTCAGGATTTGTACTGGGATTAAGTCCAAGGGATGAAAGCATGTGAGGCATTGGTGTACATGGGCTCGATGAGTGCTTTCATGTATGGGTTCAACCAGGGGAGTTTTTGGTTGGGTCTAATGGCTATGTATATATATACATAGGTTGTATTAGAGTTTTACAACAGTGAAATACAATTGATCTTTTCTCTCTAAATCTTCCTCTCTCTGGTTCCAACGCCAAATTCTAGCATCTCCTAGGGTTGCCATCCATCATTGTTTTGCTTCTGCTTTCTTTGATCTTCTTCGTTGCTGGATTAACACCCAGATCCATGCAAAGACAATCCGCATCTGGTATGGGAGTTGTACCGGAGGTTTTCCTAACAACATTCCTAAGTCGGTCTTAGGGAGTGGACATAGATACTGGGGGCAATAAAATACTATAAAAATTATAGTATTTATTTGCTGTTTGCTTACTCTTTTGCTTATCATCTTTTTGCATTTTAGTTTACTTAATCACATAACTTTCAGTACTCATTATCACTTTACTATTTTATGAAAATAGCACATATCTTATTTTAATTTTTGAAAAACCTAATTCATCCCTTCTCCTTTTGGGTTGTCTTGCTAGGCAACAGGCCTACTTTTTAGATTTAAGCTTCAGTTTGGATCCTAGGCTTGCAAGATTTTTTTTTTCTAGTTTAAAAAAATACAAAAAACACTTGATTGATCATCATCACCTCAGGCTCCAGGAGATCATATTGGGCCAACCTGCCCTCCGCAGTCAGTACCCTCAGCATGGTTGCATGCTCCATCTACTGATGCCTCGCCCTCTCCCACTCGTCACCTTGCCCTTGGCAACGTTGCCTTTGTTGGGCCCTCCGTTCAGTATCAACGGTTATCAAGTCCCTTAGCTCATAGTTCTCCACCTGCTTGATTGGCTTGAATCCAAGGGAAGGCAAATTCTTTTCAGGCAATTGCTGGGAGTGGATGATGTTCTGGTTGTCTTCTACCTCTCCATGAAAGGTGTCTTTGTGGATAGAGATAGGGAATGTCCGGTAGAAGCCGGGGGTGATTGGATGAGAGGTCATGGACTGCCTTGTTGAGGTCGGTTACGCTCTCTTCGCTGGTGGCAATCTAAAGAAAATGATGCTGATGAAGAGAAGGTAGAGTGATGCAACGTCTAAGGGATTCAGTGATCCTCAACCTCGTCACTGCCTCCAGTTTCCATCCACCTTCATTCCCTCGCTGCCTTGCTCCGCGGTGCCTTAACCTGTTATGGAGGGGACAAGAGGAGTAGCCTTGTTCCCCTATTTGTCAATTCCCAGAAGTGGCAGAGCAAGGATTGGGGAACAAGTGACCCGGCTTCTACTTAAAAAGAAAAATTAAAAAGAAAAAGTGTACATATCCTACTAAACATTTGAATTTACATGAATATCTTTCTAAAAAATTGATATTTACATATATATTCTTATAAAATATTTATTTGACATGTATATATTTTTTTTATTTTTCTGCACATGTATCCATGCCATCTAATGCCATTAAGAAATTAGCAATTTTAAAATTAAACTGCCTGAAATACCCTCAATGAATATACGTACAGAAAGAAATATTTATAAAGATATATATGCAAAATAAATCCTTAGATTTTTTTTTTATGCGAATACCCTTTTAAATATTGGATTTGCATGAATACCCTTCCAAAATTGAAATTTGCATCCATATCCTTATAAAATATTATTTTTGTATGAATATCTTTGATATAATATTTTAGTTGATGTTATTAGTCAAAATCATATTTATTCAAATAAAAATTAATTAAAATTATAAAATTACCTTTTTATGTTAAGAGTAGATAATAGGCTAACGTTCTCGCCAAAATTTTATTCAACCAATTGAACTTCTCATCTTCCCAATTATCGAATCGATCTTTTTTCTGAGAAATATTTTGTAGAAAATATTGATGAGCAAGCGCTAGACAAGTCTAAGTGTTAAAATAAATTAAAATAAATAAAAATTAAATTATTTTTTTATGTGTATACCCTCCTAAATATATCAAATTGTATGAATACCTTCGCAAAGTTATTGTTCATATATATACCCTTATAAATATTTCTTTTTGCTTGTCTTCCATTATTGGTATTTCAATCATTTTAATTTTAAACTATTAATTTCTTAACAGCATTAGATGGCATAGGTACAAATATAAAAAAGAAAAAAAATTTGGACACATATACAGAATAAGTGTTTCATGAGAGTATACATATAAATATCAATTTTAGGAGTGTCTTCACGTAAATTCTAATATTTTGAAGGGTATGTATGCAAAAAATTCAAAAAGAAATTAAGTAAATGGTGGATGGAGGACTCACCAATTTGGTTTAGTTCAAATCTGGGTCACCCTATTGTATGAGCTAGGCTATGGGTCCATAGATTTCACATAAAGTATAAAAAATCCAAGTTAGGTTGGACTAGGTTTCAAGATGTAAACTGAAGTTTGGCCCATTAACTAGGTGAGCTTATATTTCAAGCTCGACTTGCCCTGCTAGGCTTAAACACTAGGTCTAGATCTATCCAAAAGATTTTCGGCTTGAGCAAGTTGGGTAGATGTTAGGCCCATGATAGGTCTACTTGTGAGGCTTTATGTACAAGTTTGGTAGCCTAGCATTGGCTATTGGATTCTTCGCTAGGGAAATAATGGTGTGCGTCCTTGGTAAGTTTGTGCAAATATGGTATGACACCAGTACCGATAACTAAAAAGAAGATAGGGTAAATGTTGGTAGCATAGATTCTAATATCTTGACCTTTAAGGATTTTTTACTATTATAATACCATCTACTCGAAAGTGGAGGAGGTAGGTTGTAATTGGGGCTATGATTCTACTTAAAGGTCTAAGGATGAACTAGGATAACTAAATTAGATAAATTAAAGATAAAAGTGAGAAAAAATGTAAAGATAAAGATAACAATCGACATTTGATTGAACAAATATTTTTTTTCAAGCTTCATATTATTATTTATACAACATTGTTGTTGCCAAAATCCAAGCCGATGAGGTCGGACTTGGTTTTTCCGAAAGAAGGTAGGGTGAAGGAGTCCTTGGCTAGAGATGAGGTGGGAAGATCCTTGGCTAGAGATGAGGTGCTGAAGGAGATGTCTCCAAGGTGCTGGAGCGAGCTGGACCTATAAAAGGTCCTTGATCAGAAGATTTTCTGGTGGGGACCCTCTAATACTCAAGTTAGTTAGAAATTGGAGAAGAGAGAGAGAGAGAGAGAGAGAAGTAGTGGAGCATCTTGAGGCTCTTGAGAACTTACCTAGGATCACCTTTTCTCCTTTATAGAGGGTAAGAGTCATGTATGTTGGGGTGCTGGTCGTTCCCAAAATGTATATATGGATTGCACTAATGAGGATCATGCTCCATATTCAAGATGTAGAGCTAGCTAATAGTCACCATTCTAGGGCATGATTGAATCTTGGTAGTCAGAGTTTCTTCATCTAGCCATCCTACAATTGTGAGAAGGATTGATCACTTGAAATAGTTAACTTGCCAAATTGGGAAAATCCATTAAATTGGGACCATTCTCCTTGGACTTCATCAGGTCGGCCGTAGTTAACCTTTGTTCACCTCAACTAAAATTGAGGACCAGGTTTGCTGAGGCTGGGGTGGAGGTTCATAATATTTGCCCCCCACTCTCAAGTTCTAGCTTGAGCCAAGGTCGGGCAAAGAGAGTAGTGACTTAGAGCCGAGAATGCCTTGGTAGGCTTGATTAATGCGTTTCGATAATTGAACTCATGCATCGACAGCAATTTGCCATGTGTGGTAAGTCCATGCGCTCGATCTCCTTCAAAACCAGCCTTAGGTTACCTTTTCATTCTTTTATTATAGATCTTCTTAGGGTCTTCCAGATCGCCCCCTATTGTGTTGCATCAAACTCATGGCACCTCATAGTAGCCTTCCTTTCACATGCTTTCTCCTTGATGCTGAGCCAACCATCCATCTCTTTCGGACATGTTTCTTATTCATGGAACACCCCAAAGAGTTGGGATGATGGTATTCCTCTCCTTGGATGGGGTGGCACCTCATCTGAGATGATCCTTTCTCTATTTACAATCGAAAGGAGCATTTCTTTTTCATGTCGATCGAGCAGCCCTAGAGTTTCAATACTTCATGCACCTTGATGGTGGTCGAATAAGGCTTTGATGCTTTCAGACACTGAGAAGAACATCTTGAAGTTTATTTTTAGCCATGCCGCTCCTCCTCTACACATGCTTTTTTATGAGAAGATGCTATATAAGGTCGGCTTGAGCCCACCCGACCCTCAGGATAAGTGCAGATATTTATAGTTTTATTTCATCTCGATTCTTCTTGACTAATGGCTCTATTTTTTAGATGTAAAGCCCGAGGAACTTGAAGAGCTATGCCACTTCACCAAGAGAAAGAAGCCCTTGGGTAGTGCCCCCACCCCCAAGCGAGGCTGAATTGAGGTAGTCCTTGCCTAGCCAGTTGCTAGTTCTCCTCAGGTGCTGGCCCGGGGTTCAATTTTGAGGAGGGGGATATCTACCCCAGGAGCACTAATCATCCCCCACTCTGATCAGTTGCTCCGGGAGAATAGCTCCCCCTTCATCTACTTTATATTCTCTCCAAGGTATAGCAACATCTCGAGCTCTTCCCACGGATCCCCCCACCAAGTCAACCCTCTGACTTCAGCCCCTCAAGTCCCCTATGAAACTTGAGCAGAGCATTCAAGACCAGAGGTCGGGCCTAATGAATAATTGGGTCGCCAATGAATTGCTTCAGGCTGCCATCCTCCCAATCGATGCTGAGGCCATTGATGTAGAAGATTTCGGATACTGTGTCAAGGACTCATATGACTCCTTTCTTTGAATAAGTTTGAAAATTTTTCTCTTCTCCTTTTTTCTTTTTTTTTTTTGACTGACCTGATCTCTTCCATAGCTCATCCATCACGTGGACCACTTCATGGGAGTTTTGAAGGCAACCCGACAAACCTTAAAGGAGGCCAAGGCTTGGGTCATACAGGCTGAGAAGAAGGCAGTTGAGGCCTCAAAGTTGGAGGTGGCAGCCAATAGGGAGATCAAGTCCTTGAAGGCCAAAATTAGGTCGATGGAGGTGAAGGTGGCTGATACTCAGGTCCAGGCCAAGATTTGAGTGATCGATGCTATCCACATGGCGACTGTTCAATGGTAGGCTGTGAAGGCCGAGGTGGTCTAAGATTTTCATTATTCAAATAACTTTTTAGTGGCCAAGTTAGAGTTTGTAGCTAAATCTGACCTAGAGGGCTTCACAGACTGTAGGGCCAAGGTCTAGAGCCTCTTCCTAGACCTCAACCTCAGTCGGGTGGATGTTGAAGATGAGGGTGTAGATGCCAAGGAGGGAGCAGGGTTGGACGGTGTTGAGGATGCACCGGCCATAGTTGTTGAAGCTGCCTCCAGCCTTTACTTGTGATTGTATTGGTGGAACTCGATGCTTCAATCGAGAAGCCCGACACCCCTACCGACATCTAGAACTAGGATCTTTTTCTTTTTCCTTTTCTTCTTTATTTTTGCACTCAAGCTTGGTAATGGCTAACCAAATTTTATGGTTGAGTCATTTAGTATTCTTTGGCTTCAATCAAATCAATTTTGTAATCAGATTGATCAATCTGACATAAATATCTCTCCTTTTTTAATGCAAACCTTATTTTTCAACCTCATCTTTGTTGCTTGCTCTCTATTGCTATCCATAAAGTTTTTTAAGTTGTGGAAGTCAGACCTTGGAGGGTTAGCTGACATCATCCTCGGTCTCTGCTCGACTCCTTCGAGGATGAAGAGAACTGATTTGACCATTGTCCTTGACCTTCGCTTGACTCATCTAAGGATGAGGAGCGCCCACTAGACTCATTTGAGGATGAGGAGCGTCAGTTTGGCTATTTTGAGGGATCCTCGAGGGTTAGTCCCTTCATGGTTGTGCTTGGACTTTGCTCAACCCATTCGAAGAGGAGGAGCACTGGTTTGGTCATTATTCTCGACCTCCACTCGACCCATCCAAGGATAAGGAGCATCAGTTTGGCCATTATTCTCGTCCTCTGCTCAACTCATCCAAGAATGAGAAGCACCCATTTGCCCATTATCCTCGACCTCTGCTTGACTTATTTGAGGATGAGTAGAGCTGGTTTGGAAATTATTCTTGGCCTCCGCTCAACTCGTTTGAGGATGAAGAGCTCCTATTTAGCCATTATCCTCGATCTTTGCTCGACTCGTTTGAGGATGAGGAGCATTAATTTGGCAATTTCAAAAGATCCCCAAAAAGTTAGCCCCTTCATGGTTGTTCTTGACTTTTGCTCGACTTGTCCGAGTGTTACATGTATGCCCTAAAAGCATATCTGACTGACACATTATATTTTTTTAGGATATAAATTTATACTTGACTCATTTATTTATTAATAAAATTGGATAATTTTCTATACCATTCTTATGTTATATGTTTTTGAATCTTTCAACAAATTAATAAGATGTGACACATATTCTCAAGAATTAAAAATTTGATAAATGTACCACTGATGGTTAATTTCTAAATTACTTCTGACTGATGGATCATCATGGAAATGATGATTGATCCAGTGAGGTTGGTGCACTAATCACTTTCTTTTAGATAGATGAGTCTTGAGTCAACAATGTGGAGACACTGAACGAGAATGCAGATGGTTGTTAGAGAACAACGATACTAAGCATGACCATACGAGAGGACTTATAAAAAGTTAGTGAGTTAGAGAAAGAATAATTAGCAATTATTACTGAATTAATCATTAATTATTTGATTTTATTATTTAATTAAAAATTAGACGGAACACAAAATAAATTGAATTTAATTTGGTTCACTTTGGATCTAGTCCTAGTCAGATTTGGATTTGACTAAACCTAATTGAATTTGAAATTATACTGGATTCAAACCAAATTCAATTTGGACTAGAAATTGAAATCTCAGTTGGATTGAGATTCTCTCTCATCCCACACACCTAAGATAAGAAGGAGGGGGTGCATAAGAGGGGCCATGCCTCCTCTTGGCATGCATGAAAAATAAGAAGGGAGAGAGAGGGTGCGACCAAGGGTTGGTGCACGCCCTCTGAGGATCTCTCTCCTCTCTCTTTCTCTTATCTCTCTATCCTAATCTATTTCAAAGTTTGAATTTGATTCAAACATTTAAAATCTAAATTTGAAAGATAGATGGATAAAGATTTGGGGTCTATAAAAAAGATCAAGATGAGGGGACGCCCCAACTAACTATTGGATCAATCCCTTCTCTCCCTTATTGCCGCCCACCCTCCTCCTCTCTTTCTTGTTGCCACCCAAGAGGAAGAGCCATCTTTTTCTCTTCTTCCTTTCTCTCCAATAGGTTCTTTTTCATAGTTTCTTGAGAAGAAAAGAAGAAGAAATCATATTCGATTTGAAGGGAGAAAGATCTGCAAGGGAGCTAGCACCCCGATGATCTTCGGATTCTCTTGATCAAGATCAGTCCTGTGTGGATTGTTGGTGCATGTGTGGTACTCCTAAGCTTTAGGAGACAATGAGAGGAGCTAGGGGTTGACTCTGGGAGGCTAGGATTGATTTGGATCTTAGGGCTAAGATAGGAGTGGTCCTAGGGTGGAGGTGGTGCATAGCTCTCCATGGACTAGAGGTTCGGACGATAAGAACTTCGAGGGCCATGGTTGGGGCTCTGGATACATGAAGATACAAGATGAAGCAAGAAACCAAAGTTAGGGATGAAGCTGCAAGAGAAGAAGTAGTTTTAGCAGGTTAGTCGACTCAGATTGAGACTGGGTCGACCAAGTTATAGGTGGATTGACTTAATCTCAGTTTGGATCGATTAAGTCTCAAAAAAATTGAAAATAAAATTTTAGGAGACTGTGGTATAGTACGTAGATTAATCAACCCGATCCAGTCTTAGTCAACTAAGTCTCAGGTTAGTCGACTCAATTTTAAACTGAGTCGACTCAATTGTGCAAGCAGAGCACAGCGGGTTTTTTGTTTGGGTCTAGAATTGGATTTTGATCTTAGAGTCTTAAGACCTAGTTTGATAGGTCTTAAGGTGGCTAACTCAGGGATTGAACTGGGATTAAGTCCAAGGGATGAGAGCATGTGAGATATGGGTGTACATGGGCTCGATGAGTGCTTCTATGTATTGGGTTCAGTCAGAGGAGTTTTTTGATCGGGTTTATTGGCTACATATATAAATACATAGAATGTATTAGGGTTTCAAGGATGATTGAGATGAATGGAATGAATTGATCTTTTCTCCCTAACTCTCTCCCTCTTTGGTTCCAATGCCAAACCCTAGCTATCTTCTTTGTTCTTCTTTGTTTGCTGGATTAACATCCAGATTTCACGTGAGGTGATCCTTATCTAGTACAGGAGTTGTATCAGAGATTCTCTCAACAAGTGGTATCAGATCCCAGTTGCATAAAGGAAAGAAGGAAGATGCCAAAGATCAAGGTTTAGTCCTATTTTCTGCAGCATCTATGTTTGCCCTATTTTCTTCTTGTTACTTCCTTGGTTGTGGTGATCTCCCGAGTTAGGTGGAGGGTTTTTTGATTTAAGGAAGGTAGAAGGAGATCTGTTTCAGATCTGATCTCATTTTTGGGGTTGTGAGGTGTGGTATTATAAAAGGGTGTCTAGGGTTGGTTGTTTGCTTGAAGGGTGGAATGACTTCTAGTGGATTTAAGGTGAATTTTGAGAAGTTTGATGGCAAGAGAAACTTCACCTTGTGGTAGCAGCGGGTAAAGGAGTCGTTGGTGTAGCAATAGATTTATAAGGTCTTGGTAAGAGAGAGACAAAAAAAGATCAGCATTGAGGATTGGAAGGAGCTGGTGGAGATTGTCTTTAGCACGATCAGGATGCGTCTGACAGATCAGGTTCTACCGGAGGTCAGCATGGAGACCATAGTGAAAGGTCTTAGGGAGAGGCCAGAGAAAATGTACATGGATAAAAATATGATGAACAAGCTCTGACTGAAGAAGTAGTTGCACAGCTTGCGGATGTTTGAGGGAGGCGATCTAGTTAGTCACATTCAGAGGTTCAATCAGTTGTGTTTTGATTTGATGAATATGGATGTGAAGATTGAGGAGGAAGATCAGGTGTTGTTGTTATTATGCTCACCTCCATCAACATATGATGGTCTAATCACAACCTTGGTATATGGCAAGGAGCCCTTGGAGTATGAGGAGGTTGTGGGTGCCCTGAGATCGAACGAGTAGTGGGAGAAGATTTGCAAGAGTGGTTCTACTGTGGAGGCACTTGCTGTTCATGAGAGGCAAAGAAGACTAGGAAAAGGAGGTAAATCCAAGGATAGATCGGAGAAAGTCTTGAAGTGTTACAGGTGCCACAAGACTGGACACTTCAAGAACGATTATCCACTTCAAAAGAAAGACAAGGGAGGAGAAGAGATAGATTCTATTGGTATAGTCACTGAAGGTGAAGAGTCAGATGAGCTCTTGGAGGTTTCAAAGGAGCCCATGGTGTGTGGTGTATCCAAGATGGCTTCAGAGGGGTTTGCAAAGTATGGAGGGTCCGAAGGAGCAGCGATGGAGTTCGAGATGCAGCTGGGATATAGATAGCTGAGGGATGCGACACAGACACGGCTGCACACGGATAGCTGTGGAGTCATGATACAGATGCAGTCGAGATACAGATGGCTATATGGAGTGATGCAGACATAGCTGGGACATAGATAGCTACAGGCCACAAAAATAGGGCAGATGCAGTTGGGACACAGATAGTTGCAGATATTAGGACGGGCACAGGCAGGATATAGATGGTTGCGGGCTACAGCATAGGCATGGTCGGAGATAGGTGGCTATAGAGCTATAGCACAGACACAGTCGGCGAGATAGGTGGCTGTGGTCCATGGCACAGGAATGGCTAGAGATAGGCAGCTACGGAGCCGCAGCATGGGTACAGTCAGATACAGATGGCTGTGGGACACACGTGCAGCTATAGGATTTCTTGAAGGGGAAGGCTATGGTTGTCTTCAGAGAAGGTTCAGTTCTTTTAGGGGCTCATGGAGGACTGAAGATTCAGGTGGAGCATTATCCAGAGATGTCTCCATTAGTGCAAGTGGCACAAGAGACCCTTAGATCCAGATGCAGACTGTGTAGTATCAAAATCGAGAAGGATATCTTGATGGACATAGGCTTTAAGTGTAGGATCACGCAGGGGTTATAGGAACCAGATCTAGGGTTTCAGGGTTAGATTTTGAAACTTTTTCAAGATCATACAGCGGAAGACTAAAATAAATCAAAATTTATTTTTTAAAACTAGAGAATCCCTAGATCTAAGATCTTATTACATGATTATTACATAACATTAAATCAAAAATTAAAATATATAAATATAGCATGAACTACATGTTGATCATATCAACATGTTTCTATACCACATCTAATGTATGTATTAAACAATAGATCAGATCTATTACCTTGCAAGTTAGATGCTCTAACCTCACTGATCTGGGCTTAAGGATGATGTTGCAAGCCGCACACGCATCCGGCCTCTAGGAGTCGTTCACATGAGCCCACGAATCTCGATCAGAAGTCCTGCTTCAGGAAATCAGCACAGTATGCTAGTACTGTGCTGATCCTTCTTTGATGGTTGATCAGGTGCCTCCTTCTTCTTGATTTGGACTCTTCCAAAGATGAAAAGTAAAAGGAGTTTCAGATCTGAGACGCTCTCAGGAAAATCAAGATGGAGGGAGGAAAGATATGAAAATAAAAAACCCTAGAAGAAGACCCTCTTCTTCTTCTCATTTTTCTCTCTAGACATCCTAACTTGTGTCTTTTATATCTCCATGACCCAAAGGTTTTTCTCTCTGATTTTTGGATGGCACAAAATTATCTCAAATCTCTGTCTTCTTCTAAAATTATACAAAGAAACTCATTTTATACAAACAGATATGATAGAGTCTTTGTCTAGGTCAAATACCTAGTCAAGGCTTATCCAAACATGGCAAGTTAAGGGGCGCCCAACTCTTGAGCACCTCCTCCTTATTTTCGTACATGGATCATCAGAAAAGGGTGTACAATATATACCCTAAAAGTCATGAAAATTTCAAAAAAAATTTGGATAAATTCGGTGCAAAATTGAAAGAGTTTTGGATTTCTAAAACTCTATCTCATAGAATTCGAAATCCAAACTTATTCCTTTTTTATTTGATCCAAACCACCTTCCATGTAAGAAAGAAGAGAGGAAACCTTTTGTGAACGTGGGAGAGACCTGGGAGAAGGCTTTTGTCACACAAAATAAGTGGAGATTGGCGTTGAATAAGAGAGAGAGAGTATGGGGAAGGCTTATGTGGCGCAAGGTGGAATCCTAGTCTTACTAGGATTCTATCTTATGACTTGTTTTAATTTGGTTTCTCAAACCAAATCAAATCAAAATTAGATCAACCTAATTAAAATAGGTCTTAACTCAATTAAGAATCTAATTTAATCAGATTAAATTAGATTTAAATCTGATTTAATTTTTTAATCAAATTAGAAATTAGATTGACCCAAGTCCTAGTTGAACTAGGACTAGTTTTTTCTTGCACTTGGCTTATCCAATAAATCAATTGGACTTGATCCAATCAAGCCCAAAATAAATCTAATTAAATCATATTTAATTAGACTTAATCTCAGCCCATTGGCTTAATCAAATTAAGCCAATTAGCAATCAAATTGCTAATCGATCCTCCTGCAATACTTGCACTAGGTTAAATGTCAATTGTATTGATCATTTAACCCTAGAACGATTCTTAATTGTTGATCAACCATCCGATCGGATCATGAACTCTAATGTGTGTGACCTCATAGGTTCGAACCTAAGCCGGTAGCATAAGAATAAATTTTTGTACCAATCGAAGTGACCATCTAGCAATGGTACCCGACGACCGGATAGGTCGAATGTGTAGAACAACATCCTTAGAACCCATGCGGATATAGTTTTCATATAATTCATCCCCTTGACCAAAATGATCATAGGACACCTCAGAGTTCAACTGTCAACTCTGATCAGGTTGTCCACATTGTATTTCAAAATATCAAATCCATTTGATGGATTACCCTGGCCAAGGTTTTGCTAAATTGAAATACAGTGACTCATTCTTCTCTAACTCTTGGAGTGGTCAATCCCATCTTGATCACACTCTGACTTCGCAAGTACTTGACTGTGCCCAGAAGCCTTCCGTCCCTGAATTAGAAATTCAGTTAGTCCAGTACCAAAGCATAGTGAGTTGCTTGCAAGTCACTGAGGCGATCTCAAGTCTAAGGGATACTTATACCTATATCCCATCAGAGACATTCTCGACAGTAGAATACTCTGGAGTTGGTCACGTTCAATGACGATGTATCCTTACATCTCACCTGTATGCCATACCAGTATCTTCACACTCCTTGGTTAAGAGGACAACCAACCCATATGGCCTACAGTGACCTATGCTTGATAGAAGCTGTCATCCTTATTAACAGCTTATCTTTTGGTTTTGAACAGTTTTAAGGACTAATCGATAAATCCTCTCTTTATCGAACTTAAATAGTCCTAAGGACTTCATCATAACAACGGAGTTCATTAGAAGATGAAAGCTTATGATGAAGATGCCAAATATATTTTATTTATTAACAAATCAATTACAATACTTGGTTGCTCAACCGTCAACAGCTTGACGATTGGCTTTTTGGGACACATTTCCCAACAGGGGTTTCATACATGCATTTAAAAATTTTTAATGGAAGAACATTAGATTAAACTATTTAATCTACAAATACATGCATAAGATTTGATTTTAAAACTTCTACAAATAGATTTATAATATGAATTTATATGCATAAAAATCTTAATCAAATATTACATGCCTTTGAATAAGAACAACAGTTAGTAATAGATCTAATCCATCACTTTTAAGGTTCCAAACCCAATACCTAAGCATGGGTAGTCAATCTCCAAAATTGAGAATATAGATCTGAAAGTCTTTTTTGGTCGCTCATGGTCGCACAAGTGTCTGGCTTCTACGGATGGCCCACACGAAGTCCTCAGACCATTAGCTCTCATGGGAGTGCTAGTTTGCGTAGTTAGCTTCTGATGACAGATTTGATTTGATCTCTTCCTTCAATCACCTCGGACCTTTTTGATGTCGAAGATGGATCAGAGGGGATGCTGGATGGTGGAGAAAATTCTGATGAAGACTTTCTTCTCTTTGATTTTTCTCTTATCCAAAATTCTAGAATAGTTCTAGGTCTCTCACTTGAGAGGAGATTAGTCTCCTCTTTTGTTCACTCCAAGGAAGAAGGAAACCCAACCCAAACTTTATGCCTCAAAGAAGTATTTTTGACCCCCTTTCTCTCTGATATCTCACAGTGAAAAGCTCTCTTAGTTTGGCAAACAAAATTGTAGCCTTTTTATAGTTATCGCACAAACCAGATAAGACAGATAAAGGCTGGAGTTTGTTGCAATTCAAATCGTTTTCAATTTCAATTTGATTCCAACTTTCTCTCACCCTTATTAGACTTAAAGAGAGACTTATGAGAGAAAATGGGATATGAAAAACTACCAAAAAGACTTCCTTTTCTTGCACACAATGAGCCCTTTCAAAAATAGCCAACGTGTGGAAGGATATGGATAAGGTTTTAAGTTGAAATTCAAATCATTTTGAATTCAAATCAAAACCAACCAATTTTTATCCTTAATGGGCGACAAAAGAAGGGTAATATTTTGATTTTCTCATGCATAAACTAATTTTGTATGGTGAGAAAAGGTGTGAGACAATTTGGGTGGCGCAAGAGAGAGAGTCCCACTCATTTAGGACTCTAGAGTTTAACCAATTGGATTTCTTTCAAATCTAATCCAATTAAACCTGTTGGTGCAAAAATTCACTTGCGTTGGAGAAGCTGGAGTCGAGAGAGTCACGATCGCCACCGGGACCTGCAAAAGAAGTCTAAACCGGAGGTGGGGTTGCTCTGGCAAGACCCTCCGATGCTCAAGTCAGTTCTCTACCTCAACAAGAATGGAGTGCTCGAACTAAAATTTTAGCAGAGTTTCTAGGTAAGAATAAGAGCTTATAGAATAACGTATTTGGGGTTCCCCTTTTATAGGCGGAGGGGGCAACAAATTGATAGTGACGCCTGTAACCGTCTGGCAGTGGGCCGCCCAGAGTCAGGAAAAGTTTGTTGCGGAGAGTAGTGGGGTGGACCCGTGGCTATTACCGGGGCGTGCCACGTGGAGTCTACCACGAGAAGCGGAGTGGCGTCCGTTGTCGCGACGTGGTAGAGGATAGAAGAATCGCACGGTATCCATCACAGGGAGTGGAGCAGGGCCGTGGCCATTATTACGGCCTGCCAGGGAGTGATGGAGCCGTGTGGAATCCGTCACAGGAGGTGGAGCAGGGTCATGGGGTGATGGAGCAGGGTCGTGGGGTGATGGAGCCGCGTTGAATCTGCCGCAGGGAATGGAGCAGAATCGCGACCGTTACTGCAACGTGCCAGGGGTTGGAGGTCCGCCGGCTGAAGTCTGGCTGGAGTGTCTGGTGGAGAGAGGTAGTTAGCCATCTGTCCAAAAGGAGCTCAGAATCCAGCTTTCGCAGGGGTTCGGATGGAGTCTTCCTTCAGTCACGGTCGGGGGCGGAGCCCGGCTCCCGTAGGAGTCCGGGCAGAGCTTACCAGCTGTTGAAGTTGGTGACGGAGCCCGACTCCCGTAGGAGTCCGGGTGGAGTCCTCCTTGCGGTTGAAGTCGTGGACGGAGCTCGGCTCTCGTAGGAATCCGGGTGGAGTCTTCCTGCAATTAAGGTCAGGTGCGAAGTCCGGCTCCCGTAGGAGTCCGGACGGAGCTTTCCAGCAGTTGAAGTTGGCGACGGAGCCCGGCTCCCATAGGAGTCCGGGCGGAGCTTGCCAGTGGTTGAAGTTGGTGACAGAGCCCGGCTCCCGTAGGAGTCCGGGCGGAGCTTACCAGCAGTTGAAGTCGGTGACGGAGCCCGGCTCTCGTAGGAGTCCGGGCGGAGCTTACCAGCGGTTGAAGTTGGTGATGGAGCCTGGCTCCCATAGGAGTCCAGGCGGAGCTTACCAGTAGTTGAAGTCGACGACGGAGCCTGGTTCCCGTAGGAGTCCGGGTGGAATCCTCCTGCAATTAAGTTCAGGTGCGAAGTCGGGCTCCCGTAGGAGTCCGGACGGAGCTTACCAGCAGTTGAAGTTGGCGACGGAGCCCGGCTCCCGTAGGAGTCCGGGCGGAGCTTACCAGCAGTTGAAGTCGGTGACAGAGCCCGGCTCCTGTAGGAGTCCGGGCGGAATCCTCCTACAATTAAAGTCAGGTGCGAAGTCCGGCTCCCGTAGGAGTCCGGATGGAGCTTACCAGCAGTTGAAGTTGGCGACGAAGCCCGACTCCCGTAGGAGTCCGGGCGGAGTCCTCCTTGCGGTTGAAGTCATGGACGGAGCCCGGCTCCCGTAGGAATCCGAGCAGAGTCTTCCTGCAATTATGGTCAGGTGCGAAGTCTGGCTCCCGTAGGAGTCCGGACGGAGCTTACCAGCAGTTGAAGTTGGCGATGGAGCCCGACTCCCGTAGGAGTCCGGGCGGAGTCCTCCTTGCGGTTGAAGTCATGGATGGAGCCCGACTCCCGTAGGAATCCGGACGGAGTCTTCCTGCAATTAAGGTCAGGTGCGAAGTCCAGCTCCCGTAGGAGTCCGGACGGAGCTTACCAGCAGTTGAAGTTGGCGACGGAGCCTGGCTCCCGTAGGAGTCCGGGCGGAGCTTGCCAGCGGTTGAAGTTGGTGACGGAGCCCGGCTCCCGTAGGAGTCCGGGCGGAGCTTACCAGCAGTTGAAGTCGGCGACGGAGCCCGGCTCCCGTAGGAGTCCGGGTGGAATCCTCCTGCAATTAAAGTCAGGTGCGAAGTCTGACTCCCGTAGGAGTCCGGACGGAGCTTACGAGCAGTTGAAGTTGGCGACGGAGCCCGGCTCCCGTAGGAGTTTGGGCGGAGCTTGCCAGCAGTTGAAGTTGGTGACAGAGCCCGACTCCCATAGGAGTCCGGGCGGAGTCCTCCTTACGGTCGAAGTTGGTGATGGAGCCCGACTCCCGTAGGAGTCCGGGCGGTTGAAATTGGTGACGGAGTCTTCCTGTGGTTGAAGTCGAGGACGGAGCCTGCAAGGGTCAATCCCACTGAGAACTTCGACTGTGGGTATTTTATACCCAACACCAGTCCCCCTACTTTCGAGTTTGAATTTCGAATGAAGGAAGTACAGAGAGATTGGCATAGTCGAAGTTGTCTCCTCAAATCCTGTGCATGACCGCCCCTAGATATTTTGGCATTAAATGTGCGCGTGCTGGAGTCTTTTCGAATCAGGGCGATACGAAGGGACCCTTCGAAATTCTCGCTGGTACACTGGCCCAGGTAGGCACAATAAAGGCCCTGCCAACCGTCAGCCGCTTTTAGCCGCCTGCCACGACGAGTGGGACATGTGTCGAGCACGGGCCAGCCTGGGGGGATTCGCGATCATTATGGCACCGGATCCCAGGGTCTATTTAAACCCGTCCTTCCACCTTTAGGGGCCCTATTCCGCCCCAGAGTTCTACCAGTATCTGCCCTTCCTTCGAGAGCCCTGATTCTGTTGGCGCCTTCTCGGGCCATAGGTGCCGTTCGAGTCATCCCTGTCCTCGCCCCTCTGCATCCCTCTGAGCGATCTAGGTTAGTCCCAGGACCTTCATCTTTCTTCCCGCCACTTAGGTGCCTTATCTTTGCCATTTTTTTTTTTGTTGTATTCCTTTGAGTTAGTCTCCTCTGGCCTCCTGCCCCCTGTCCTGTCTGTCTTCTTCGGGATCTTTAGAGTCTTCATTCGAAGTTATTTGAAATGTCTTCCGGCTCTTCCGCTCCCAGCGGTTTCGGGAGTTCTTCCGCCTCAACCCCCCAGGTCCCTCGCTCTGTAGATGCACCCGCATCTGGGGCTGGGCTTCACCCGATTTTTGCGTCGGGCGCCATTCCATGCTCTTTGACTCCGGATGAACTCCTTCTGATAAGGGTTCAGTATGGAGTTCCTCCGGAGTACGACCTGGAGCTGCCTGGCCCCTCCGATCGGGCTAGCACTCCCCCACCCGATCGTTTTTGCCTGTATCAGGAGGCATTCCGTGCCGGACTCCGGCTTCCGCTTCCGTCCTTTGTTGTCGCCCTCTTCCGCTTCTTAGACATCTCTTTGGCTTCTGTTGCTCCGAATTCTTTTAGATTTTTGATAGGGTTTCTCTCCCTTTGCCATGTAGTCGAGGTCCAACCGTCCCTCTCTCTGTTTAGGCACTTCTATACCTTCAAGCGTCATCCTTCGACGAAGGACTGGTGGTATTTCTCCCCTCAGTTCGGCAAGAAGGGGTTGCTGAAAGGTGCCCCCTCTTCAATCCATAACTGGAAGAGAAAATACCTCTTCGTCCACTGCCCGACCCTGAGGCTGGGCCTGCCTCCTTCGGGCTCTTTGAGGGATTCTGTCCGTCGGGCCCCCAGCCTGGGGGAGGATGACCTTCAGGCTGCTCAGAAGCTTCTCGCCTATTCTGTCCCTTCCCTTTCCAACCTTCTGAGGGAGCAATTTTTGTTCAACATTGGCCTGAGCCCCCAGGATCCTATGAGTACTTCATCTTTTCCTTTCTCTTCTTTTTTTCCTGTCCTTCTTCTTTCTCTTTTCTTTCTCTCTTTCCTTCTCTCTTCTTTTTTTTTTTTTGTGCCACTCCTTTTTCATTCTATTACTAATTTTTGATCTCTCTCCTCTTTCTCTTTCTCTTTTTCTTCTTCTTTTTTTTTTTTAAGGAATGGACGCCGAAGCAGCACGGATGCTTGCTAGGGGCCTCAAGGCCCATAAAAGAAAGGGTGCCGTGGCCTCCAAATCGGTAAAGAGGGCCAGGGCAGAGGAGTCGAGCTTGGTCGTGCCCGTCTAGGCGGCTCCAATGATCGACATTCCTTCGGACGCCGAACCTATGGCCCCCCGGGCTTCTTCGAGGAGTCCACCGACTGGGGCTCCCGTTTCGGGGGTCCGCCCCATGGAGGCACCCGTAGTCAAGAGGGGGAAGAGAAGGAAGTCGGTGGCCCGCAGGGTGAGTAGCCGTCGAGCCACCACGGACGAGTCCCTCTGCTCCGAAGAGGAGCCAGAGAATCCCTTTAACGATCAGGACTTGATCAGGCGGTTGATCGACGGCTGCATCCTGTCTGAAGTCATCGAGAGGATCGACCGCGTCGATCCTGAGCAGTGGGTCTGGGACTCCCTAGGGTCCTTCCTCGAGGTAAACAAATCTTCTTTTAACTGACTATTCGGCCCCTGTTCTGATCCCCTTGTCGCCCTTGCAGATTGGGCACCAGCTCCTCACCAATATCGAGGCGACGAACCAGGCGAGGAGGGATGTCATCCAGGTGGAGGAGCGCTGCTGAGCCAAGGTCGCTCGCCTTAAAGAAAAGGCAGCCGAAGTAGTCGCTCTCCAAGAGGCCCTGGAAAGAGAGAAACAAGCCCGGGAGGAGGAGAAGCAGACCTTGGAGGAGACGGTGAGAAAGGCGGAGGCCGAGGTCGCCAACTTGGCTGAGCAGATTCCAGTCCTGGTCTCGGAGGTCAGGGTCCTTGCGGTAGAAAAATTCAAGACCTCTGCGGAGATGAGGGACCTGAACATTCAATTCGGTCAGGAGGCGTTCATCAAGGGGTTCGAGCTCTGCCAAAAGATGGTGGCCAGTAAATTTTTGGAGCTCGACCTCAGCTTTCTGGGTGAGGAGTCCGAAGATGAGGCCGGTCCCTCACCCACTGCCACCGCTGCTGCTGCCCCCCTTCCAGGGACACCGAGTTCTCCAACCCCTGCCCCTGAGGTCTGAGACCTCCGACCTTGTATTTTTATTTTACCACAATTTTTCTTTTCCTATTTGTCTTCAAGAATCATCCAATCAATAAAGTTGAGTTTCTTATCGTGGGTGGCTTCTCCCTCCTCCCTTTCTTCTCTCTGCTTTTCTTTCTGTGATGAGTCGTGTCTTGACGCTTTTGCCTTTCGATAGCAGTGTCCTGCAGAAGCACTTCCCCTGCCCCTGGGGATTTCGCTGAAGGCGACGATCCAACGGCTGAAGAAAGAAGTCCTTCACTTGACAAAAAGGTCAAAGAAGATGGAAGGCGAACTTCGCAGATTGAGAGAGGGTCATTCTGAAGCCACTGCGGAGGCCACCCACTTTCGGAATCTCCACGTAAAGGGGATCATGGAGTATAGCCAGAGGAAGGCAGACTTCGCGAAGGAGCTCGAGGAATGCAAAAAGAGCGCCAGCGATCGAATTTGGGCTCAAGCTGCCAAGATCAGCGCTCTTAGGGTGGAACTGTCGACTGTGATGGAGAAGATCGACCAGCTGGGAGGAAGTTCATCCCGGCTCTTGGCTCGGGCCGACGGCGATCGGGAGTGGTCGAAGAAGGTCTCCGACCTTCAGCAGCAGCTTCAGGACGCCGAGGTGAGCTACGACGTGCATCGGGCCAGTTGGCGCAGGCAGGTAGAGGAATGTAAAGGGAGACTCAGGGTGGCGACCGAAGAAGTTGCCCGCCTTCAGAGGCAGCTGGCTGACAGGGCCCAGCTAACTTCTGCCCGGGATTCCAATGAACTCCAGTCCCTGAGAGGAACCATCGAAGGGATTTCTGTCGCCCTTGAGGAAAGGATGGCTGAGCTGCAGCAATTGAAGATCCAGCTGGCATACGAGTAGCAGGCCATCACGGACGCGGAGGCGGAATCTGAGGTGCTGAGAAAGAGGCATCGAGAGGCAAAGACCGAGAGCCAACGACTTTGTAGGGCACTCTAGGACGCACTGCTGAAAAAGAGAGAGCTAGAAGAAGAAATTGAGAATCTAAGGCAGTCCTGAATGAGGGGTGGAGCAGATAATTCTAGGTCGGAAGGAGCAGAGCCTCCTTAGGGCTCTTTTTGTCCTTCTGTCTTTTCATGTATACACTTTCCCTTTTGTTGTTTTGTCCCGCTTTTGTCATTTTGCTTTTCTTCCTTTGGCCTTCTGGGCTTTGTAGGGTATATTTCACAAATGGAATGAAAAGGGGGTTTTGTGTTACCTCGTCCGCATATTGTATTAAATTATCATCCGTCGAACTTCTCTCGCCGTTCGACTTGTCCGACGTTGACGCTGTTGGGAGGCGCCCTGTCGTCGATATGCTGGTTTGCTTTCCTCATCGTTCATGGCTGCGGGCCCGAGCTTGGTGGTCCGAACTCCACATTACTTTGGAGACGTCGCTGTCTTCTTGACTTGTGTCGAGAGCCTTCTTAGAGGCCGGGGGTGTTTGGTAAGAACTTTTTGTCTTTGTTGAGATGAGGTTTCTTAGGTCTTTGGTGTGGTTTGTCCTTCATCTGTTTCTGACGTAGCTCGTCGCTCTTCCTCTTTAATTTCTCTCCTCTTTTCTGAGTGAGGGCCCTCCCCTCGCTTTTTGCAGAGTTGCGTAGGAGTGTGAAGGTGTCGCTGAGGGGTCTTTCCCCTTCATCCGATCTTATTGGGCGGCCGGGTTTCGCCACCGTCAGGATGAGGTTCTCCTCCTGTTCCCAATGGGACTGCGGGGGCACATAAGGGCCATTGCAAGGGTCTCTCCCCCCATCCGGTCTAAAAGAATCGGGCCTCCAACTTTACTCATGTCAGGACGAGGTTTTTCTCCTATTCTTGAAATGGCTGTGGGGCACATTAGGGCGTTGTAAGGCCTCTCCCCCATCTGGTCTAAAAGAATCGGGTCTTTGACTTTGCTCATGTCAGGATGAGGTTCTCCTCCTATTCCTGACATGGCTGTGGGGGCACATTAGGGTGTTGTAAGGCCTCTCCCCCCATCCGATCTAAAAGAACCAGGTCTTTGACTTTGCTCATGTCAGGACGAGGTTCTCCTCTTGTTTCTGACATGGCTGTGCGGGCATATTAGGGCATTGTAAGGCCTCTCCCCCCATCCGGTCTAAAAGAACCGGGCCTTTGACTTTGCTCATGTCAGGACGAGGTTCTCCTCCTATTCTTGACATGGCTGTGGGGGCACATTAGGGCGTTGTAAGGCCTCTCCCCAATCCGATCTCAAGATAATCAGACTTTCATCCTAGTTATGTTAGCATGAGGTTCTCCTCCCATTCCTAACATAACTTTGCTTTAAGTGTTTGAAGGGGTTATACCCAGTCGTGACAGATCCATGCCAAATGGGAGGAGCATGCCAAGTTGAAAGGAATTTAGATTCAAGGCAAAATTGTAAGCGATACATTTACAGATTTTCTGGGTTCCATGGTTGTGGGAGGTCTGCTCCTCCTTGAGGCCCTCCGACGATGGAGTCGATGGTCCCAATTGGAGGCCGATCTTCGAGCTGCTCCTCCCTCCCTGGCGGTTCAGGTTGCGGTAGGGCCTTGGCCGATCTTCTCTACCTCAGACCGGCGTCGGATGAACCTGTCGAGTCGACCTCGCCGGATGAGCTCCTCGATATGTCTCGGAGCTGGATGCATTCCTGT